>NC_133459.1:48111315-48416710 GCF_048565385.1 Saimiri boliviensis
ATAGACACTGGGGACTCCAAAAGTGAGGATGGTGGGAGAGCGGTAAGCATGGAAAAATTACCTATTGGGTGCAATGTTACTATTTGGGTAATGGGTACACTAGAAGCCCAAACCCCAGCATTACACAATATACTCTTGTAACAAACCTACATATGTACCCCCTAAATACATACAAATAAAAAATAAAAAGCATGATAATGATTTCAGAAAACAGTGGTAACTCAGCCCCATGAGTCCATACCTTTCTTCAAACAAAAGTCTCAGAAAGGCCATCTTAGTTGCCCTGTCCAAGGAATGGGTTTGTCAGTAGGTTAGATGTAGTAATTATTCTTAATGCTGGAACTATATCTACTGAGGGAGAGAGTATATCAGACTCTCCACAGGGAGAAAGAGCATATAAGATTTAAAGCCTCCTCCAGTGGGGATCCACTTGCCAGATGAGAATCACTAATTTTATGAATCACTTAATTTTACAGATCTGAGATCTGGAAGAAGGCAGTGATTTGCACAAAGTTCTACTGCAAATTAGTGACAGAGGTAGCTAAAGACCCGTTTCTTGACAGCAAGTTATGTGAGAGTAGTGCCAATAAAAATAAACCCCTAACAACTATAGCTTTGGCTGGTTTAAAGAGTGTTTCCATGTCTATCATTTCAACTGATGTGCACAATAATCCTGAGGGATAATGATGCCAACGATTATTATTCTTATTTTTAGATGAGAAAACAAATACCCAGAGAGGTAAAATGGTTTATCTAAGGTCACATCAACAATTTGGTAAAACTAAACCTAAATTCCAGTATTTCTGACCCTGTATCCATTGTTGTTAGCAAACCACTCCATTAATTCATTGTAAATCAATATGTTTCTGTTAAGATAGTGTTATTTTCATTCTCAAGATACTACATCTCAGTCTATGACTCAATCCGTATTCATCACCTTTTATAGGATGATCCTGGCACTGCAGCACAAGGTAATCTAATGAGGGCATATATGGTCTGAAATTTGCCCAGGTCTTCAATTTAGTCTTCAGTATAATCTAAATACAAACCAAATACTGATCTGAGGTAACATCATTTGGCATTGAAAAAAATGGAAGGGAAGTTAATTTTTTTACTTTCCTATGTAGGTTGTCATATGATTTGCTGATATTCCCTCTAAAAATGAAAACATAGAACCAGGCTGTGTGTTATACAGTTGCCTGTTCCTAGTAAATTGTTACTTTAACTATCATTAAGAATCCACAAACATTTTGGAAGCATTTACCAAATAAGTAAATTATTATGTGTTATGTACATACAATATGTCAACGATAGAGAAAGGCATTCATTTATGACATGTTCATAGCAATCCTATACAAAGGTATTATTACTCACATTTTGTACATAGAGAGGCTATATATATGTAATAAAGCTAAATTTTAAGTCAGGCTTGACTAATTATAGATAGTGCCTATGCCCTTTCCATTACGTAATAATGCTTCTTAATAACAACAACAAAAGATGTATATGCCAAGAGATTAAAGGAATCATTTAAGAGTGCATAGTATATTGAGTGATAGGCCATAATTTTTACTGCTGTGTTGTTTACTGTCTTTTACTATTCCATCTTCCTAGAATACTCTTTTTTTCTTTGTTTAAAGAATATCTACTACTTATCTTTTTAGACCAAGCTCAATAGTAACACTTCAGGAAACACTGCCAGACACCTTCCAGAAAAGGCTATTGCTCTCTTCTCCTGAACATATTCACATTGTATTCTACTTACTTGAGTCTCTCTCTCTTGCAACTAACCTGAATGCCTTAAGGAGAACTATTACATCATTATTTTTATATCTTTGAAATCTCTGTAACCCCAATGTCTAGTACAATGTCTAACCTAGGCTGGGAAAATTTTTAGAAAATTTATTATGAATAGGTGTTGAATTCTGCCAATACTTTTTCTGCATCAACTGATAGGATCTTGTGATTTTTTTCACCTTATTTATATGATGGATTACAATCCTTGATTTATAAATATTGAACCAGCTTTGTATCACTGGAATAAACCCCACTTAGTCTTAGCATATAATTGTTTTTACATATTGATAAATAGATATGTAAATATATATTGGTAAATTCTCTTTGCAAATATTTTGTTAATAAATTTTGCATCCGTATAGGTCTGTAGTTCTACCCTTTTTATTTGCACTCCCTTGGTTCTCATTTTAGTATTGGAGCAATACTGAGTTCATAAAATGAGGTAGAAAGTGTTTTTTTCTTCTCTATTTTCTGGAAGAGATAGTGACATGAACTGAATTGTGACCCCCAAAATTAATATTTTGAAGACCTCTCAATGTGATGGTATTTGGAGATGGGGCCTTAGGGAGGTGATTAGGTTTAGATGATATCATAAAGTTGGGGTCCTCATGTTGGGATCTCTCTCTTGTAAAAAGAAACATCAGCCTTGCATCCCCTGGATGAAGCCTAATTGATTGTGATGGATAAGCTTCTTGATGTGCTGTTGCAGTCAGTTTGCCAGTATTTTATTGAAGACTTTTGCATCTGTGTTCATCATGGATATTGGCCTAAAGTTTTCTATTTTCATTGAGTTTCTGCCAGGTTTTGGTATCAGGATGATATTGGTCTCATAAAATGATTTGGGAAGGATTCCCTCTTCTTGTATTGTTTGGAATAGTTCCAGAAGGAGTGCTATCAGCTCCTCTTTATATGTCTGGAAGAATTCAGCTGTAAATCCGTCTGATCCTGGACTTTTTTTGGTTGGTAGGCTATTAATTGCTGCCCAAATTTCAGTCCTTATTATAGGTCTATTCAGGGTTTTGACTTCTTCCTGGTTTAGCCTCGGGAAGGTGCAAAGGTCCATGAATTTTTCCATTTCTCCCAGGTTTACTGGCTTATGTGCATAGAGTTGTTTGTAGTAATCTTTGATGGTAGTTTATATTTCTGTGGAATCAGTGGTGAATATCCCCTTTATTATTTTTATTGCATCTATTTGATTCTTCCCTCTTTTCCTTTTTATTAATCTGGCTAGCAGTCTATTTTGTTGATCTTTAAAAAAAAAAAAAACAGCTCGTGGATTTATTGATTTTTTGAAGGTTTTTTTTTGTGTCTCTATCTCCTTCAGTTCTGCTCTGATCTTAGTTTTTTCTTGTCTTCTGCTAGCTTTTGAGTTTTTTTGATCTTGCTCCTCTAGCTCTTTCAATTTTGATGATAGGGTAATGACTTTAGATCTTTCCTTGCTTCTCATATGGTCATTTATTACTATAAATTTCCCTCTAAACACTGCTTTAAATGTGATTTAAAGCATATTCTGATATGTTGTGTCTTCATTCTCACTGGCTTCGAAGAATATCTTTGTTTCTACCTTCATTTCATTGTTTATCGTGTCAACATTCAGAAGCCAGTTGTTCAGTTTCCATGAAGCTCTGCAGCTCTGAGTTAGTTTCTTAACCCTGAGTTCTAATTTTATAGCACTGTGGTCTGAGAGACTGTTTGTTATGATTTCCATTCATTTGCATTTGCTGAGGAGTGATTTACTTCCAACAATGTGGTCAATTTTAGAGTAAGTACAATGTGGTGCCAAGAATGTATAAACATAATCCACCATATAAACAGAATCAAAGACAAAAGCCACATGATTATCTCAATAGATGCAGAGAAGCCCTTCAACAAAATTCAACAGCCCTTTCTGCTAAAAACTGTCAATAAACTATGTATTGATGGAATGTACCTCAAAATAATAAAAGCTATTTACAACAAACCCACAACCAATATCATGCGGAATGGGCAAAAACTGGAAGCATTCCCTTTGAAATCTGGCACTAGACAAGGATGGCTTCTCTCACCACTCTTATTCAGTATAGTATTGGAAGTTCTAGCCAGATCAATCAGGCAAGAAAAAGAAATAAAAAGTATTCAATTAGGAAAGGAGAAAGTCAAATTGTCTCTATTTGCAGATGACATGATTGTATATTTAGAAGACCCCATGATCTCAGCCCAAAATATCCTTAAACTGGTAAGCAACTTCAGCAAAGTCTCAGGATGCAAAAATCAATGTGCAGAAATCACAAGCATTCCTATATACCAATAACAGACAAACAGAGAGCCAAACCAAGAGTGAACTGCCATTCACAATTGCTACAAAGAGAATAAAATGCCTAAGAATACAACTCACAAAAGATGTAAAGGACCTCTTCAAGGAGAACTACAAACCACTGCTCAATGAAATAAGAGAGAACACAAACAGATGGAAAAACTTTCCATGCTCATGGTTAGAAAGAATCAACATCAGGAAAATGGCCATAGTGCCCAAAGTAATTTATAGATTCGATGCTTTTCCCATCAAGCTACCAATGACCTTCTTCACAGAACTGGAAAAAACCACCTTAAACTTCATATGGAACCAAAAGAGAGCCTGCATAGCCACAATAATCCTAAACAAAAAGAACAAAGCTGGAGGCATCATGCTACCTGACTTCAAACTATACTACAAGGCTATAATAATCAAAACAGCATGGTACTAGTACCAAAATAGAGATCTAGACCAAGGAAACAGAACAGAGCTCTCAGAGGCAATGCCACACATCTATAACCATCTGATCTTTGACAAACCTGACAATAACAAGCAATAGGGAAAGGATTCCCTGTTTAATAAATGGTGTTGGGAAAACTGACTAGCCATGTGCAGTAAGCAGAAACTAGACCCCTTCCTGGCCAACAAACATATGAAACAATGCTCATCATCACTAGTCATTAGAGAAATGTAAATCAAAACCACATTGAGATAGCATTTCATGCCAGTTAGAATGGCAACCATCAAAAATTCTGGAGACAACAGATGCTGGAGAGGATGTGGAGAATTAGGAACACTTTTACACTGTTGGTGGGAATGTAAATTAGTTCAACTATTGTGGAAGACAGTGAGGTGATCCCTCAATGATCTAGAAATAGAAATTGCATTTGACCCAGCAATCCCATTATTGGGTATATACCCAAAAGATCATAAATCATTCTATTATAAAGCATATGCACACGTATGTTCATTGTGGCACTACTTACAATAGCAAAGACCTGGAACCAACCCCAATGCCCATCGATGATAGACTGGACAAGGAAAATGTGGCACATATACACCATGGAATACTATGCAGCCATAAAAAATTATGAGTTTGTGCCTTTTGTAGGGACATGGATGAACCTGGAAACCATCATTCTCAGCAAACTGACACAAGAACAGAAAATCAAATACTGCATGTTCTCACTCATAGGTGGGTGTTGAACAATGAAAACACATAGACACAGGGAGGGGAGCATTACACATTGGGGTCTGTTGAGTGGGGGCCTAGTGGAGGGACAGCACAGGGTGGGGATGTTGGGGAGTGATAACATGGGGAGAAATGCCAGATGTGGGTAACAGGGAAATGGAGGCAGCAAACCACCTTGTCATGTAAGTACATATGCAACAATCCTGCATGATCTCACATGTACCCCAGAACCTAAAGTACAATAAAAATAAATAAATAAAAATTTTTTAAAAAGAAGAAGAAGAGACATCAGAGAACTTGTTTGCTTGCTCTACAGTGTGAACACACAGCAAGAAGGTGACCAGGAAGAGACTCCTTATCAGAATGTAACCATGGTGGCCCCCTGATCTCAGCCTTTCATTCTCCAGTAGTGTAAGAAAATAAATTTTTGTTGCTTAAGCAACCCAGTCTATGATATTTCATTATGGCACCCCAAGCTGACTAGGATAAACAGTGCAGAGCTGGTGCTAATATTCTTTATATATTTGGTAGCATTCTCCAGTAAAAATACTGGGGCATGGCATGCCCTTTTTGAGAGCATTTTGATTTTTCTAAACTACAAATTCAATGTCATTAATAGTTATAGAGCTATTCAAATTATATATTTCATGTTTAGTAACTTGTAGTGTTTGTACTTTTCAAGGATTTGTCCCATTTCATCTAACTTGCCAAATTTATGTGTGTAGGCTATTCATATTACTGCTTTGTTATTTTATTGACAACTTCAGAGTCTATGGTCGTTCCCCATTTCATTCCTAACAATAATTTGTGTCTTCTCTCTTCATGTTTTCATCAACCATACTGGAGGTTTTTCTTTTATCATTTCTTTTGAACTTTTCAAAAAACCCACTCTTGCTAGATTGATTTTTCTCTACAGTTTCATTTTCAATCTTAATGCTTGTTCTGATTATTATCTCTTGCCTTCAATTTGCATTGGGTTAGTTTTTGTCTTCTTTACATTATTTATCTGTAGGAAGGTGCTTAGATTGCTGATTTTAGACTTTCTTCTTTTCTAATGTAAGTATTCAGTGCTATAAATTGCTCTCTCAGTAGTGCTTTAGCTACCTGCAACAAATTTTGCCATAATGTATTTTAATTTTCATTCACTATACTGTGTTTTTAAAATTTTATTGGACTAACTCTTAAAACTATAAATTGCTTATAAATGCATTTTTAAGTTTCCAAATGTTTGAAGATTTATTTTTATTTTTCTGTTACTGACTTTTAGTTTCACTCACTGTGATAAAAAAAAAAAAAACCCACTCTGTATCATTTCAATTATTTGAAATTTCCCAAAATTTGTTAAGATGTGCTTAGTATCCCAGAATATGGTATATCCTCTATATATGCCATGGTCATTTGAAAAAATCCTGTATTCTCATATGGGGTGGAGTGTTCTATAAATGTTGATGGACTCCTATGGGCTGATGGTACTGTTGAGTTCTAGGTCGTTGATGATTTTACATCTAGATGTGCTACCAATTATTGAGAGAGGGATGTTGAAGTCCAGCTATTATGAACTTATCTATTTCTTCCTTCAGTTGTATTAGTTTCTGTTTCAAATACTTATCAGCTCTGTTGTTTGGTACACACACATTTAGAAAAATATGCCTTCTTGGTGAATTGACATTTTTGTCATTACATGAAGTTCTTCTGTCTCTGATAATTTGCTTTGTTCTACATATATATATATATATATATATATATATATATATATACATACTTCTGATTTATTATCATCAATGTAGATGTGTTCGCATGTGTTTGTGTGAATCTCCATCATTTTATGTTCAGCCTTTCTATATCATATTTGAAATACATTTATTGTAAGCAGTATATAGTTGCATCTCCCTCTTTTATTTAGTCACACTGCCAACTTCTGCTTTTTAATTGGTGTAAATAAGGCCATTTACATTTAGTGTAATTATGCATACTTTAAGGCTTGATTCTACAATTTTGTTTAATTTTCTATTTGTTCTCTCTGTATTCATGTCTCCATTTATTTTTACTTGCCTTCCTGTAGGTTAATTGAACTTTTCTTGTTTTTAGAATTATGTTTTGAATTATTCATAGTGTTTTTGAATATATGTTTTTCATTAGCATTTAGTGGTTGCTCTAGGTGGCAAATCATATATACATGACTTATCATAGTCTACTTTGTGAATATTTACCAGTTTGAGAGAAGTATGCAGAAACTTCACATCTTTTCAATCTCTTATTGCTCTACTATTTACAACATAATCACCTTAAGTATTTTCCCTATATGCATTGAACCACATTAGATACTATTTCACTTGTGTCAACTTTTACACATAAATAAGAACAGAGTAGAAGAAACAATATTTTCTGTTTTTTTAATTCCTTCATGATGTTCCAAGATTCTTTCTTTTATCAGTTCCTTTTCATTGTATGAACATCTTTTAGCCAAACTTGCTGTATGGCAACAATTTTATTAGTTTTCCTTCATCTGAGAGTGTCTTGATTTTCTCTTCATTCCTAAAACATATTTTTGCTGGATATAGAATTTTAGGTTGAGAGTTACTTTCTATACTACTTGAAAGTGTTTGAATTAATTTCTCATAGAAAAATAAATATTAATGTCATATCATATTGTCTATTTATAAAATTTACTAACTGTAACTGCTATATTTCATTTATTTAACTAGATAAAAAATGGGCCAATATCCTCTTGAATAGTGTCTGATGTGAAGAACAAGGAAAAACCAATATAACTTACATTTGATTAAATAGAATAAAACGGTTCTAAAAATAAAAATAAAAATAAAAATGTTATAGCACTTTATTGTGGGTTCCATGATCTCTGATGATAAATTCTCTATCTATCATTTTTTTTCCTCTACAAATAAGCATTTTTTTCCTCTGGTTTCTTTCAAAAATTTTTATTTTTTTAATTTAGTTTTTGAAATTTGGTTACGATATGTCTTGCCATGGTTTTATTTGGGTTTATCCTATTTGAGGTTCACCCAATCCATAGGTTTATGTATTTGTTACAATTTAGAAATTTTCAGCCATTATTTGTCTGAATATTTTCAGCTGCAGTCTCTTTCTCCTTTCCTTCTGGAACTTCAATAAGATGAATTTATATTTTCTGTTGGATTCCCTGATGTTCCTGATGCTCTGCTGTTTTTCCTTTTTCTTTTTTTTTTTTTTTTTTTTTTTTTTTACTATTGTCCTCCTGTTGTTTGGATAATTGTTACATTCTACTTTCATGTTCACTGACAGTTTCCTTTGTCTTCTCCATTCTATTTAGCACACTCACTGAGTTTTTATTTCATTTTTTGTATTTTCCAGTTCTAAAATTTCCATGTGGTTGATCTTTGTATCTTTTATTTCATTATTGAAACTGTGTTTTGCATTTATTAATGTGTAATAGTTTGTAAAAGTATTTTTATGATGGCTGCTTTAAAAACTTCTGTGTCATCTTAACGTTGGTGTCTGTCGATTATCTTTTGTCTTTCAAGTTGAGATTTCTCCAGTTCTTGCTATAATATTACTTTTAACTAAAATCTAAATATTTTTATATGATGTTATGAAATTCTTTATTTTATATCAATCTTGTGTTTGAGGAGTGTTCTTTTAACACTATTCTAATGAAGAAAAAAGGGGTTTACCTCATTACTTCCAGGTATGAATAGAAGTCCAGATTATCTACTTGCCTTCTATTGATACCAGAGGGATAAAGGGACCATGTTATTGTGAGGTGGAGGTGATCATTCAGTCTTGCCACTAGGTTTCCAGTAACAGCACTCTAGCGTCATAGTTTTGCAATCCCTCAAAGTCTCTAGATGGTCTGCCTTCTTTACTCCACCTTTCAGAGTCTTCTTATGTTTTATATACAATGACAAGGGTTTTAGTCACATTTACTAGGAAAAATAGGAAAAAATATGTCTACTATATCTTTCTGGAGGCATAATTCCAGCCTCTCTGCTTTCACAGAAGAAAGTCATAAAAGAGTATTTCTACATTGCAAATTAAGGAAGCTAATATGTTTCTACATTAATCTATCTAAAAACTTCTGTGAGATATCCTTTATTCCCTTTGCCATTATAAATACTTTTGTGTTGGTCATTGGCTTTCCTAAGTAAAAGAGTAAATTCCATGACTTTTTAATGTCAAAGTTTTTCTCTCCAATTTTCTGGAAATATGCGATGGCGAAAAGATTGTGCCTACCATTAAGCTACAATTTTATTTAAATCAAGAAAGAAAGTGGCCCTACCTTGGCCTCTACCTACTAAAGAAAGTACAGCAAACTATTTATTTTAAAAAATAAAGCTGGAATTAAAATTTAACATAATTATCTATTAAGAGTGGAGATGACTTTCACTGATTAAAAAACATACAGGCCAGGCACATTGGCTCACACCTGTAATCCCAGCACTTTGGGAGGCCGAGGTAGGCGGGTCACTAGGTCAGTACATAGAGACCATCCTGGCCAACATGGTGAAACCCTGTCTCTACTAAAATATAAAAGTTATCTGGGCATGGTGGTGCATGCCTGTAGGACCAGATACTTGGGAGGCTAAGGAAGGAGAATCACTTGAACCTGGGAGGCAGAGATTGCAGTGAGCCAAGATGGCATAATTTCACTCCAGCCTGGTGACAGAGAGAGACTCCATCTCAAAAAAAAAAAAAAATATATATATATATATATATACACACACACACATGATATAAAGTTAATAGATTACTGACTCTTGTTAATGGTTGTATAAGAAAGTTCTATCTACTATTGAAAAACATTGGCCTTTCACTTCTGAAGCTTATTCAGTGTAGATCATTGTCATTCCCCACTCATCACAGATTTTTCAATACCTTACATTTTAGTCATTTATTCATTTATCTATCAAACCTACTACTTCATACCAGAACAAGCCCTAGGGTGGAACCAACTTCATGGGTGTGTGACCTGTGTAGCTTCATCAGTAGGGTCAACATTTGATTTAATCTTTTGATGTCACCATTTTGAAATTCTTCATATTATTTAATAACGGTTCCTTCATTTTCATTTTTCACTGGGCTTCAAAAATTACATAGCTGGACCTATCCTTAGAAGACATAATGAAAAAGACAAATTTTACCCTCCTAGTCTCAGATCAGAGATAGAAAATTTTATCATGGTATATTAAGTGCTATGATTGAAGAAGATATAATTGAAGAGACACAATGAGGTACTTAACACAGTCACGGGACTCAGAGAAAGGTTCTACTTCACAATATCTATGCTGAGTTCTAAAAGTTATCCCAGGTCTTAGACTGATGTTTTCTCTGGATTATCACAGACAGGCCATAGTCTTTACTGCTAATTTAGAAACTCACCAGAAGCATAGTTCATTAGATTCAAGATTACTAGGTGCATTTTCAATTGAAAAACAAATAAACAACAACAACAAAAAAAAAAAACACCATATTTACGAGGCCTATTGGTTCAGGCACAAATTCAGGTAAAAAAAAAAAGCACTGGCTAGAGACTCCTATCAGCCTGGGAAGAAAATCTCACTACCCTCAACTGAATCTTGATGTCCAAAAGGAGTCTGTACCAGGATATCATTGCAGAGAAAAAGGTTAAACACATTTGTTTTATCAATGTATGTCTTTTTTAAGGACATACATCATATTAAGTACTGAAGAAACCAAAATGATAGTAAATAATAATAACTAATAGCCACAGGCACTCATTATATCCCGGTACTAGCTATTTCAGTCCTCACAAGAAGCTCTATTTCATAGAAATTTAAATAAGAAATAATTAAGTCTCAGTCTCTAATAGAATGTAGCTAAAAATCCAGCAGGGAAAGGAACACAAAACACACCAATGGTAATATCATATGATAACTGTGCTATGTTAGCATCAGCAATGGAAGCTGTGGGAGAATAGCCTGGAAGTAAGAAGCTTCCCAGAAGTAAAGAGACTTTATCCACATCTAAAAGATTTTGTGAGCTAGGCAAAGTGAGAAATACAGAAAGGCTTTCTAAATGAGGAAACGACATGAATAAGGAATGAATCATCAAGAATGAATCCCAAATTTTTAGTCTGAGTAATGAAGTAGACAAGAAATGGTACAATAAGTTAAAAATAGGACTGCAAAATGAGTATACACACTTGATGAAAAGTTGCTGTTCAATACTGATGTGGGAGTGTTTGGTAGGCCACTGGAAAGATGAATTAGATTGCTGTGAAACTAAAGTTCAAGACTGAGGCGTCTTCAGCATTTAGTTTATCATCCTGCAGAATGGCTTAAGAAAGTTAGCTAAAATCCTAAGGTGAGCACAAGAATAGGGCAGGTTCCAAGTGAAAAGAACCATTCTAGATTCATAAAGAGGCATAAGAGCCCCTGACAGTTCATCTGGTTAAACTCTAAAGCTTTCCCCATATATTCAGCAAACCAAAGTCTATAAAGTTTCAGTGCCTTTTCCTCTTGATTTTATTGCTTTTGTTCTGCCAAAGCAAGACTTAGACAACCCATAAAATTTTGCATAAAATTTAAATATCAATCTCTCATTCCTTTGGCAGCAGATCAGCCAAAAACCCATAGCTTTAAGATACATCTAGCCTAAGATGTTCTGTTTCTGGTACCCAGTTTCATTTGCATAAAGATCTTTTTCACTTTCTACATCTGTGTTTTATTTATATTGCAACAGCAATATTTATAAGTTTATGTCACAATAAATTTCCAGTCTAAATTTGGGTCTTTTTTAATTGTTTAGCAGTTAAAAACTACACACAAAGGGTAAAAAAAAAATCCAGCATGAAATTCCTCAATGTGAAACTCATATTAGTTTTCTTCATAAACAAGTAACCATATCATGTCACATCATTCAATATTGGTGTTGAAGCATAATAAAAGGTGAAATACAACTACCCCATTCTAAGGCCAACTCTATAATCTTAATAAAAATGCAAAGATATGCTTTGCTTTATATAAATTGACATTATATGATTGAATTGTTTTTACCACTTATTTCACTGTTAAATTGAAGTTTGGCTACCATAATAGGTTTATGATATTTATTTGACTAAGACAAGGTTTTCCTATTTAAGACAGCTTTAAGGACTGGATCAAGTATAGTGTTCTCTTTAAAAGCTAATTTTATCTATTTCCTAACACCTAGCCCAATTAAAAGTGATAAACTTTCATTTTTATTTTTTCCTTTTAACTTTTATTTTAGGTTCAGGGGTTGCATGTGCAGGTTTGTTATAAATTGCACGTGGCTGGGATTTCGTATACAAATCCTTTCATCACCCAAGTAGTAACCATAGTACTCAGTGGGTAGTTTTTTGAACCTCACCCTCCTCCCACCTTCCACCCTCAAGTAGGCCCTGGTGCCTATTGTTTCCTTCTTTGTGTCCACGTGTACTCAATGTTTAGCTCCCATTTATAAGTGACAACACGTGGTATGCGGTTTTCTGTCCCCATGTTAATTCACTTAGGATACACCTATGTTGCTGCATAGGACATGATTTCATTCTTTTTCATGGCTCCATAGTAGTCCATGGAGTATACATACCACATTTTCTTCAATCCATAATTGTTTGCAGTTCACTATTGATGGACATCTAGGTTGATTCCATATCTTTGCCAATGTGAAGAGTGTTGCAGTGAACATATGTGTGCATGTGTCTTTATGGTAGAAGGATCTATATTCTTCAGGTATGTAACCAGTAATGGGATTGCTGGGACAAATGGTAGTTCTGTTTCAAGTTCTTTGAGAAATCTTCAAACTGCTTTCCACAGTGGCTGAACTAACTCACATTCTCCCCAGCAGTGTATAAGTATTCCCTTTTCTCTACTAACTTCCCAGCAACTGTTATGCTTTGACTTTTTAATAGTAGCCATCCTGACTGGTATGAAATGATATTTCATAATGGTTTCAATATGCATTTTTCTAATGATCAATGATGTTGGGCATTTTTTCATATGCTTGTTGGCCATTTGTATGTCTTCTTTTGAGAAGTGTCTTTTCATGTTCTTTGCCCATGTTTTAATCAGGTTCTTTCATTTTTACTTGATTTGTTTAAGTTCTTTACAGATTCTGGATATTAGATCATGTCAAGTGCATAGTTTGCAAATATCTTCTTCCATTCTGTTGGTTGTCTGTTTACTCTGTTGATAGTTTATTTTGCTATGCAGAAGTTCTTTAGTTTAATTAGGTCTCATTTGTCAATTTTTGTTTTGGTTGCAATTGTTTTTGGAGTCTTTGTTAATAAAATCTTTACCAGGGTCTACATCCAGAATGGTATTTCCTAGGTTTTTATCTAGGATTTTTATAGTCTTAGGTTTTACATTTAACTGTTTAATCTATTTGGAGCTGATTTTTATATATGGTAAAAGGAAGGGGTACAGTTTCACTCTTTTGTGAATGGCTAAACAGTTATCCCAGCACCATTTATTGAACAGGGTACTATCCTCAGTGGTTGTTACTGTCAACTTTGTTGAAGATCAGATGGTGACAGATACATGGTTTTATTTCTGGGTTCTGTAATGAGGACCCCTGTCACAGCCCCAATGAATTTCTTTTGCCAGCACCCTCCATGGGAGTGTTGTTGCCAGTGGACGGGGCATGCGTCCATCCTCCGCTCCTCCAGCACAGAAGGTGCTTAATCTTGAGGAGCCAGAGAACAAAGCCATTGACCTAGTTCCAGTCCCTCAGGGCTAGAGCATGCAGTCCAGGAGTGCTGACCTGAGCCTTGGCCGCTGAAATCACCCCATGAACAAAAGTCAGTCATAATCAAAGCTAATTCATAATCACAAAAACTGAAAACATTTATATAATCCCTTAAGAGGGTAAACAAATTGTGGTAGGATTTGCCACTTTCTAAAAATACTTTGTTTACTTGCCCCTATCTATTGTCTTTATTGACATAATAGAAAATAAGCTTCTCCAGGACAGAAGAACCTTATCTGGCTTATTCAATGTTGATTTCTGAATGCTTAGAATAGTATCTGGTATACACAATAAATATTTATTGAATAAAAATAAGAAAGTAACATTTATGAAAGGCTTTCCACAGGCTGGGCAAAACCGCAATTGTTTTGTATGTATTATCTCAGGTAGGTAGGAACTGAAACAGAGGAAGTATAAAACAAGTTGCCCAAGGTGACACAGTAAATAGTTGAAGTAGAATACTAACCATGGCAGTCTAACTCCAAAGCTTAAGCTTAATCCAAATGAGTAAATGTTAGAATGGCATTATAGGAAAAAATATAGCAAAATTCATGAAAGTATGAAACAACATGGTCACTGTAGGGAACTACAAGAAGGCCTGTAAGTATGTAAGTCAAAAGCAAATTAGATAAGGACTAGATCACGAATTGTACCACATGCCAGGCTAAGAAGTTTGGACTTTACACTAGAGGTAATAGAGGGCTATTTAAGGCATTTAGTAGTGGAGTAGCAAGGTCAAATTTGCACTTTACATATAATGCTCCAGCTTTAGTGTGAAGGATAAACTTAAATTGAATGAGAACTTGGACGAAAAAAAGTTGGAAGACAATTGTCATAGTCCAAACAATATATGTAAATAGATTAAACTTGAATGGTTGTAGCAGAGATAGAAAAGCACAGATAAATTCAGGAAATGACTTTAAAAGTGGTAAAGCTGAGGAAACAAATTTGATTTTGTCATTTATAATAGAACTTAATAATAGTATTATACCCATCTCCCAGAGTTGTTGTGAGGATTGAATATAAAGCATTTAGCACAGAACTGATACAGCATAAGTGATCAATAAATAATGGCTACATTAATGTGAGGATAGTTATCATAATTACTACTTTTAAATACGGATCCACAGGGAGGGAATTAAGATAACCTCCACATTTCTGGTTTAAATAACTGCATGGATAGTGATAACAATCAACTAGAATATGGTATAAAAAGAAGAAACAGATTTAGAAGGCAAGATAAAGAACACATTTTTGTAAACGAAGAGATTGAGATACTTGTGAGCCATTCAGGGTTGATGTCCAATAGGTAGTTGAATCCAGGAGAGATTTACAAGTAGAGACACAATTAGAGATACAAAAAAAGTGTTATAAATTATAAGATATAATTACATGAGATGGGATCATGGTGAGTACCAATCTTTAAGGAGTTCATAAGAAAGAAGACTATGAAGAAGAATGAGAATATTTAAACAGGCATGTAAAAAAAAAATCAGAAGAGGGGAATATAATGAAAACCAAAGTAGCAGAATATCCAACAATGAACTGCCAACAGTATTAAATACAAAATAAATTAAGATAATGGGTACAATATGTCCATTGGGTTTAGCAATATGAAAATGATCCTTGACTATTATGACAGTGAACTATCTTATTAATAAAATACTTCAAAGTTTAAAGATAGTTAAGTATGTGAATACTCCCATGTTAAATTTTGACATTAGCATATGGTATAACTGATATCATGAGTAAATATACAAACATTATAAACACACAAATGCACTTATATATATGTATATTATGGTTATAAATAGACAACTTCAGTAATAGTCACTTGATTCATTATCAGTCCTCAGAAACATAAAGTTATCTCTGTAAAACAACAGAAGCATCAGGATGATGTTTGTCTCGTAAAATGATTTGGGAAGGATTCCCTCTTTTTGGATTGTCTGGAATAGTTTCAGAAGGAATGGTATCAGCTCCTCCTTGTATGTCTGGTAGAATTCAGCTGTGAACCCATCTGGACCTGGGCTTTTTTTGGGTGGTAGGCTCTTTATTGCTGCCTCGACTTCAGACCAAAACCCGGCAGAGACTCAACAAGAAAAGAAAATTTCAGGCCAATATCCATGATGAACATAGATGCAAAAATCTTCAATAAAATACTGGCAAACCGATTGCAACAGCATATCAAAAAGCTCATCCACCATGATCAAGTAGGATTCATCCCGGGGATGCAAGGCTGGTTCAACATACGCAAGTCCATAAACGTAATTCACCACATAAACAGAACCAAAGACAAAAACCACATGATTATCTCGATTGATGCAGAGAAGGCTTTTGACAAAATTCAACAACCCTTTATGCTAAAAACCCTCAATAAACTAGGTATTGACGGAACGTATCTCAAAACAATAAAAGCTATTTACGACAAACCAACAGCCAATATCATACTGAATGGGCAAAAACTGGAAGCATTCCCTTTGAAATCTGGCACTAGACAAGGATGCCCTCTCTCACCACTCCTATTCAATATAGTACTGGAAGTTCTAGCCAGAGCAATCAGGCAAGAAAAAGAAATAAAGGGTATCCAAATTGGAAAGGAGGAAATCAAATTGTCTCTATTTGCAGATGACATGATTGTATATCTGGAAGACCCCATCATCTCAGCCCCAAATCTCCTGAAACTGATAAACAACTTCAGCAAAGTCTCAGGATACAAAATCAACGTGCAAAAATCACAAGCATTCCTATACACCAGTAATAGACTTCAAGAGAGCCAAATCAAGAACGAACTGCCATTCACAATTGCTACAAAGAGAATAAAGTACCTAGGAATACAACTAACAAGGAACGTAAAGGACCTCTTCAAGGAGAACTACAAGCCATTGCTCAACGAAATAAGAGAGGATACAAACAGATGGAGAAACATTCCATGTTCATGGTTAGGAAGAATCAACATCGTGAAAATGGCCATACTGCCCAAAGTAATTTACAGATTCAACGCTATTCCCATCAAGCTACCAATGACCTTCTTCACAGAACTGGAAAAAAACACCTTAAACTTCATATGGAACCAAAAGAGAGCCCGCATAGCCAAGTCAATTCTAAGCAAAAAGAACAAAGCGGGAGGCATCACACTACCGGACTTCAAACTATACTACAAGGCTACAGTAATCAAAACAGCATGGTACTGGTACCAAAACAGAGATATAGACCAATGGAACAGAACAGAGGCCTCACAGGAAATACAACATACCCACAACCATCTGATCTTCGACAAACCTGACAAAAACAAGCAATGGGGAAAGGACTCCCTGTTTAATAAATGGTGTTGGGAAAACTGGTTAGCCATGTGCAGAAAGCAGAAACAGGACCTCTTCCTGACACCTTACACCAAAATTAACTCCAGATGGATTAAAGACTTAAACATCAGACCTAATACCATAAAAACCTTAGAAGAAAATCTAGGCAAAACCATTCAGGACATAGGTGTAGGCAAGGACTTCATGACCAAAACGCCAAAAGCAATGGCAACAAAAGCCAAAATAGACAAATGGGACCTAATCAAACTCCACAGCTTCTGCACGGCAAAAGAAACAGTCATTAGAGTGAATCGGCAACCAGCAGAATGGGAAAAAATTTTTGCAGTCTACCCATCTGACAAGGGGCTGATATCCAGAATTTACAAAGAACTAAAGCAGATCTACAAGAAAAAAACAAACAAGCCCATTCAAAAATGGGCAAAGGATATGAACAGATACTTTACAAAAGAAGACATACAGGAGGCCAACAAACATATGAAAAAATGCTCATCATCACTGGTCATCAGAGAAATGCAAATCAAAACCACATTGAGATACCATCTCACACCAGTTAGAATGGCGATCATTAAAAAATCGGGAAACAACAGATGCTGGAGAGGATGTGGAGAAATAGGAACACTTTTACACTGTTGGTGGGAATGTAAATTAATTCAACCATTGTGGAAGACAGTGTGGCGATTCCTCAAGGACCTAAAAATAGAAATCCCATTTGACCCAGCAATCCCATTACTGGGTATATATCCAAAGGATTATAAATCATTCTACTACAAGGACACGTGCACACGAATGTTCATTGCAGCACTGTTTACAATAGCAAAGACCTGGAACCAACCCAAATGCCCAAAGATGATAGACTGGATAGGGAAAATGTGGTACATATACACCATGGAATATTATGCAGCCATCAAAAACGATGAGTTCACGTCCTTTATAGGGACATGGATGAACCTGGAAACCATCATTCTCAGCAAACTGACACAAGAGCAGAAAATCAAACACCGTATATTCGCGCTCATAGGCGGGTGTTGAACAATGAGAACACATGGACACAGGGAGGGGAGCACTACACACTGGGGTCCGTTGGGGGGAAATGGGGGAGGGGTGGGGGGTGGGGAGGTGGGAAGAGATAGCATGGGGAGAAATGACAGATACAGGTGAGGGGACGGAAGGCAGCAAAGCACACTGCCATGTGTGTACCTATGCAACAATCTTGCATGTTCATCACATGTACCCCAAAACCTAAAATGCAATTAAAAAAAAAAAAAAAAAAAAAAAAAAAAAAAAAAAAACAACAGAAGCTGACTTGAAAGAATAAAAATATCGTGGAGTACAATGGTTCACATCTGTAAACCCAGCACTTTAGGAGGCCAAGGGGGGTGGATCACTTGAGCTCAGGAGTTTGAGACCAGCCTGGGCAACATAGTGAAACCTCGTCTCAACAAAAATACAAAAAGTAGTCCAGCATGGTGGAGTGCATCTGTAGTAGTATCAGCTACTCAGGAGGCTGAGGTGGGAGGATTGCTTGAAATCAGGAGGCAGAGGTTGCAGTGAGCCAAGATCATGCCACTGCACTCCAGCCTGGGTGACAGAGTGAAAGCCTGTCTCAAAAAAAAAAAAAAAAAGAATACAAGTATGTTCATGTTTTCAGCACTTACACTAAAATTGGAAATAATGAAGTTTGTATGCAAATTCATTAAGCTAGCCACAACTTCTAAATATTGAATAAAACACTATCCTCCGAATGTTTTCTATTATTAATTTTTAATTTTTATGGGTACATAGTGGGTATATATGTTTATGTGGTATATATTTTGATAAAGGCAAACAACGTATAATAATCACATGAGGGTAAATAGGGTATGTATCCCTCAAGCATTTATCCTTTGTCTTATAAACAATCCAATTATACTATATTAATTATTTTAAATGTACAATTACATTATTATTGACTATAGCCACTCTGTTGTGCTAGCAAATACTAGGTCTTATTCATCCTTTCTAACTATTTTTATACCCACTTCCACACCCTCCCCACCACCATCATGCCATTAACTACCATTTCCAGCTTCTAGTAACCATCCTTTTACTCTCTACCTGCATGAGTTAAATTGTTTTAATTTTCAGCTATTTAGCTAATTTTAGCTACCACAAAAAGAGAGAGCATGTACAGTCCATTTTTTCTGTGCAGGGCTTATTTCATTTAACATAATGACCTCTGGTTCCATCTACGTTGTTGCAAATGAAAGGATCTCATTCCTTTTTATGGCTAAACAGTACTCCACTGTGTATGTGGACCATTTTTCTTTATCTATTCATCTATTACAGACACTTGAGTTACTTCCAAATTTTGCCTGTGGTGAGTAGTACTGCAATAAACATGACATTGCAAATATATCTTCAATACACTGATTTTCTTTCTTGGTTATATACCCAGCAGTAAGATTTTTGGATCATATTGTAGCTCTACTGATTTTTGAGAAAGGTACGAAACTATTCTCCATAGTGGTTGTGTTAATTTAAGCGGCCATCCGCAGTGGATGAGGTTCCCTTTTCTCCATATCCTTGCCAGCATTTGTTATTGCTTGTCTTTTGGATATAAGCTATTTGAACTGAGATGAGACAATATCTAATTGTAGTTTTGATTTGCAATTCTCTGATGATCACTGATGTTGAGGAACTTTTCATATGCCTGTTTATCATTTGTATATCTTCTTTCTTTGTTGTTGTTGTTTTGTTGTTGTTGTTGTTTTTCAGATTAAATTCTAATTAGAAGATTCCGTTTAATTCAGAAGCTATAACATTGTTTTAATGAATTCTGTTGGAGGTGACAGTTTATGTGAGATAAATTTATATGGTATAGATAGATATAAATTCATTGGATAATGTTAAACATGTTACTTCATATATATTATCTGTGAAATTTATTTCTTCTCTGGTTATGTCCCTAAGGAGGCAGAGTCAGAGGGAAAAACATATCTTCAAAGAAAGAACCCTTTCTGTCCTTTCAGATATTTGCCCTAAAACAGCCTTTTCTCACTTTTATTTAAAAAAAATCTGTTAAATTTCTGCATTAACTCAATTTATGATTCTTGGTGTATGCTATTTATAAAATTGAATATAGGTTTTATGATATAGGAAACTAGTCTAGGAATGAGAATATGATCTAACTTTGTAATAAAGGTCATCTGCATTTTCCATTACTCTGTAAGCCCCTTATGGGATTATACACACATTTTTCTGGACATAAAAATTCACTGTAAACTTTTAATGTATTGGGCAGACTTTTGTTCACACTTGTATATCTTCTTTTTTTTTTTTTTTTTTTTTTTTTGAGACGGAGTTTCGCTCTTGTTACCCAGGCTGGAGTGCAATGGTGCGATCTCGGCTCACCGCAACCTCCGCCTCCTGGGTTCAGGCAATTCTCCAGCCTCAGCCTCCTGAGTAGCTGGGATTACAGGCACGTGCCACCATGCCCAGCTAATTTTTTGTATTTTTAGTAGAGACGGGGTTTCACCATGTTGACCAAAATGGTCTCGATCTCTCGACCTCGTGATCCACCCGCCTGGCCTCCCAAACTGCTGGGATTACAGGCTTGAGCCACCGCCCCCAACCACACTTGTATATCTTCTTTTGAGAAATGTCTGTTCAGATTTTTGCCCATTTTTAAATCAGATTATTTGAGTTTTTTCCTATTACTTGAGTTCCTTGTATATAATGATTATTAATCCCTTGTCAGATGGGTAGAGTTTGCAAATATTTTATCCTATTGTGGAGTTGTCTTTCACTTTGTTGACTGCTTTCTTTGTTAGGCAGAAGCTTTTTAACTTGATATAATCGCACTTAACCAACTTTGCTTTGGTTACCTATGCTTGTGGAGTATTACTCAAAAAATCTTTGACCACGCCAATGTCCTGGAGAGTTTCTGCAATGTTTTCTTTCAGTAGTTTCATAGTTTGAGGTCTCAGATATAAATTATTCATCTCTTTTAATTTAGCTTTATAGATGGTGAGAAACAGAAACCTAGTGTTATTCTTCTACATGTGGATATCCAGTTTTCCTAGCAGCATTTATAGAAGTGACTGTTCTCTCCCCTGTGTATATTCTTGACATTTTTGCCAAAAATGAGTTCACTGTAGATATATGGATGTGTTTCTGAGTTCCCTATTCTGTTCCATTGGTCTGTGTGTCTGCTTTTATGCCAGTACCATGCTGCTTTGGTTACTATAGCTCTGTAGAATTTGAAGTCAAGTAATGTGATTCCTCTAGTTTTGTTCTTTTTGCTCAGTATAGCTTTGGTTCTTCTAGTTCTATTGTGGCTCTATACAAATTTTAAAATTATTTTTTCTATTTCTGTGAAGAATGTCTTTGGTATTTTGATAGATATTACATTCAATCTATAGACTGATTTGGGTAGTATAAACATTTTAATAATGTTGATTCTTCTAATCCATGAACATACCTTTCAATTTTTTGTGTCCTCTTCAATTTCTTTCATCACTATTTTATAGTCTTCACTGTAGAGAACTTTCAGTTCCTTGGTTAAGTTAATTCCTAGGTATTTAATTTTAATTGTGGCTACTGTAAATGGGGTTACTTTCTTGATTTTTCAGATTGTTCATTGTTGGCATATAGAAATGCTACTGATTTTTGCATGTTGATTTTGTATCCTGCAACTTTACTGAATTTGTTTATCAGTACCAATTTTTTGTGTGTGTGTGTTGGGGGGGGCTTCAGATTTTTCCAAATATGAGATCACATCATATGCAAAAGTATAATTGGACTTCTTCATTTCCAATTTGGATGCTCTTTATTTATATATGTTTTCTGATTGCTCTAGCTGGGATTTCCAGTATTATGTGGAATAACAGTGGTGAAAGTGGGCATCTTTGTCATGTTACAGATCTCAGAGGAAAGGCTTTCAGCTTTTCGCCATTCCAGATAATAGCAACCATTGGTCTCTCATATATTGCTTTGTGTTGAAGATAATGTTATTTCTATACCAGTTTTTAAGAGTTTTCATCATGAAGGAATGTTGAGTTTTATCAAATGCTTTTTCAGTATCAATTCAAATAATCAAATGGTTTTAGTCCTTCATTCTGTTGATATGATATATTGCATTCATTGATTGGTCAATGTTGAAACATCCTTGCATCCCTGAGATAAATCCCATTTGGTCATGATAAATGATCATTTTCATTTGTTGTGAAATTTGATTTACTAGTATTTGGTTGAGAATTTTTGTATAAATGTTCATCAGAGATACAAGCCTGTAGTTTTCTTTTTTGATGTGTCTTTGGTTTTGGTATCAGAGAAATACTGGCCTTTTAAAATGAGTTTGGAATATTTCCTCTGCTTCTATTTTTCAGAATATTTTGAGTAGAACTGGTATTAGTTTTAAGTGTTTGATGAAGCCAGGTGTTTCATTCAGCAATGAAGCCATCAGGTCCTAGGCTTCTCTTTGCTGGAAGAATTTATCATGATTTCAATCTCATTGTTGTTACTGGTCTCAAGAGGTTTTGAATTTCTTCAGTGTTCAATCTTGGTAGTTTGCATGTGTCTAGGAATTTATCAATTTCTTCTAGGTTTTCCAATTTATTGGCACATATTTGTTCAAAGTAGCCTCCAATAAGCCTTTGAATTTTGGGAGTATCAGTTGTAATATCACATTTTTCATATCTGATCTAATTTATTTGGATCTTTTCTCTTTTTTCAGTCTGGATAAAGGTTTGACAAACTTTAAGTTTTCAAAAATTTGACTTTTAATTTCAGTGATCTTTCGTATTGCTTTCTTCATTTCAATTTTATTTCTACTCTGATTTCTATTACTTCTTTAATTTTGTTTGTTTTTCTCTTGATTTTTCTAGTTCTTTTTTTTTTTTTTTTTTTTTTGAACTTCAGATCTTGCTTTATTTAAAAGGCCATGCTACAAATGTTTACATTTTTATAGTTACGTGATACAAACTGTTTTTTTTTTTTTAAATATCAAAAACAATGGTCCACAGAAGCAACAATTAACTCTGATTCCTTAGGATAAATACCCAGGAATTAAATAGCTAGGGCAGACTTCTACTTCAATACTGCAGGTCCTTCTAAAAACCAAGTGGTTGCCAACTTATGTCCAGTAGCATTATAACATTCTTAAGCCAATAGTGTAAAAATACCCTGACAAATTTATAGGCAAAGATTACTCAAATACAGATGCTCCAACAGAGGGGCTACATCCTGGTAAACCTGTAAGTTGAAACTATCAAGTTGAAATGCATTTGAGTACCCTGATAAAGGTTTCAAAAAGTTGAAAATTTGTAAGTTGAACCATCTTACTTCATACTCATCAAGCAACTATAATGGGATGTTTTTCTACTTTTGAGATGATAGCCTAGGCTTGTTAAAGACACTATCTTCATGTACTGGCTCTCTCTTACAACTTAAGTGGTCAAACACATCAAATTTTAGAAAAGTATATGATACTTAAATTCTCATCACTATAATTCAGAATGACTGGTTTACAAAAATATGTTCCTAGCATTTGGGTAATAATTGGTGACTGTCTAAACTGGTAAGCTAAGTGAATGCTCCTTAATCGATCCAAGATTAGCTGGCAGACTTTTCTAGTGTAGGTAAGTCAAAGGCCCTCAAAGGTATGCTGAGCCTTGATAGCATAAGCTAGTTTAGGACTTTGCCTCAACTAACATACTAACATACTTTTTACTTTGCTGGCAGCAACTTGGAACTAAGGGCAAGTTATGTGACCCTCCAGGTAGCTCATTTTTCTCCATTGTCTGCTACTTACAGAATGATCATATTTTTGCAATCTAGAAGCAGTTACAGAGAATGTTTTATTAGACCCTATAAATCACTGAACTGCATAAAATAGAAACCAGTTTCGTAATCTAGTTTAAGGAGTATTTTATACAACTCATAATCCTTTACAAATAGAAAAAAATCAGTAATACACTGAATCAATTTGAAGAATCTTCAGTATAAACAAGTTCAACAAAGTCCTTTAGATGCAATTTCTTTTGGATTTACTGCAACACTTTTTGTTATGTTGTATGTCTTGTAAATTCCAATAAGTCTATCTGAAATCTCAAACATATTATTTCGAAGAGAAATTATTATGAACTGTGCATTTTTTGTTTGTTCATATATATAAAATGCAACAATGGACACATTTTTAAAATCAAGGGCTGCATCAATCTCGTCCATGAAGTAAAGAGGAGTGGGCTTGTAGTGATGAAGAGCAAACACCAAAGCCAATGAACTAAGTGTCTTCTCTCCTCCTGAAAGGTTGAAGATCTTTTTCCAGCTTTTCTTAGGTGGTCGAACACTGAACATGATTCCTTCAGAGAAAGGATCCAAGCTGTCTACAAGCTCCAGTTCAGCGTCTCCTCCCAAAGTAAGCATTTGGTAATTTTCCTTTAATTTATTGGTTATTATATAAAAACCTGCCATAAATTCATTAAGCCTTTGTTTCCGAAGATCTTCATATGCCTGTCTAAAATTATCTCTTTCATGAGTAATTTTGTCCAATTCTGCTACCCGTTGCAAATACAATTCTTCCTTCTTTTTATACTCTGCAACAGCATCGAGGTTTGGCTTCATTTCATGACACTGGGCTTCCAAAAGTGCAATTTGATTTGTTATAGAATCTGGATTCTTGATTGCTTCAAGATCCTCTGGGCTTAGAACTGAAATCTGTTCAACAGGATTATCTTCTATAGGATGCAATGATATTTTTGAAATCTCTTTTTGCCAATATTTTATTTTAGAATTATGTTCCGCAATGTGACCATCTATTTGTTCAAGTTTCAACTTAATACTAAGTGCATCTTTTTGAAGAGCATGTTCATTTTCTTGAATAACTTTTAATTCTTGAAGCAGATTGCGATATTCTTTCTGGATCTCTGGTAAGGATTTCTCTGCAGCATTTGTATTTTTTACGACCTCTGCTGCTTTGTCCTCAATACTTTTCAGCTCCGCTGTTAGGTCATCCACCTCTTTCTCAGTATCTTTTATTTCTTTCTCTGTACGAAAGACAGTGTCTTGTGCCTTTTTAAGGTTTCTGTCAGCAGTCTTGATTGCTACTTGGGCTTTAGTAATAGCAGAAGCACATTCATCTAATTGCTTATTTATTTTATCAAGTTTGTCTTGTTGGGCCTTGAGTTTATGATTATTGATTTCTACAATGATATTGTGTAAGCGTTTAACCTCAGCTTCTACTTTACCAGCTTTCTCAGCCACAGCATCATATTCTGTTTTGAAAGCATTAACATTTTCTTCTAACAACTTCTGCTTTTTTTTGTCCGGGGCTGTAGCAAGTACATTGGCTTCAAGTTCCTTAACTTGGACATTCAAATATTCTTCTTGCTCTATTAAACGCTGAATGCTTGCAGTAAATTTTTCTAGCGTGTTCCTCATTTCTCGTTCACTATGCCGTAACTTAACTACTCTTTCTTCAAGTTGTACTTTCTGTTCTTGGATTTGCATTGCTTTCTTAGAGTCGTTTTGCAACTGTGATTCCATTTTGTTTACCTCTTCTTCAGAGATTTCAATGACAAGGGAGGAACCCATTCTTCCTTTCATTACTTTGCTTCCACCACCAGTCATTGTACCTGACTGTTCTATGATTTGTCCCTGTAAAGTTACCACTCTCCATCGAGTAAGAATATCATAAATGAAACAACAATCAGAAACAATGCCCTTGAGAAGGAAAAAGAGAAAGAAGAAAAAAGATTAAAGGAAGTTATGGATAGCCTTAAACAGGAAACACAAGGGCTTCAGAAAGAAAAAGAAAGTCGAGAGAAAGAACTTATGGGTTTCAGCAAATCAGTAAATGAAGCACGTTCAAAGATGGATGTAGCCCAATCAGAACTTGATATCTATCTCAGTCGTCATAATACTGCAGTGTCTCAATTAACTAAAGCCAACGAAGCTCTAATTGCAGCTTCTGAGACTCTCAAAGAAAGGAAAGCTGCAATCAGAGATATAGAAGGAAAACTCCCTCAAACTGAACAAGAATTAAAGGAGAAAGAAAAAGAACTTCAAAAACTTACACAAGAAGAAATAAACTTTAAAAGTTTGGTTCATGATCTCTTCCAAAAAGTTGAAGAAGCAAAGAGCTCATTAGCAATGAATCGAAGTAGGGGGAAAGTCCTTGATGCAATAATTCAAGAAAAAAAATCTGGCAGGATTCCAGGAATATATGGAAGACTGGGGGATTTAGGTGCCATTGATGAAAAATATGATGTGGCTATATCGTCCTGTTGTCATGCATTAGACTACATTGTTGTTGATTCTATTGATACAGCTCAAGAATGTGTAAACTTCCTTAAAAGACAAAATATTGGAGTTGCAACCTTCATAGGTTTGGATAAGATGGCTGTATGGGCAAAAAAAATGACCGAAATTCAGACTCCTGAAAATACTTCTCGTTTATTTGATTTAGATTTTTCTAGTTCTTTAAGATTTTTGTTGAGGTTATTTGAAGTGTTTCTTCTTTTCTGATGTAGGCAATTATAGCTTTAAACTTCCCTCTGAGGACTGCTATTTCTGTATCCCACTTGGTCATTCAGGAGCATATTGTTTAATTTCCACATGTTTGTATAGTTTCCATAATTCCTCTTGCTATTGATTTCTAGTTTTATTCCATTGTCATATGACAAGATATCTGATATTATTTCAGTTTCTTTGAATGCTTTAAGACTTTCCTGGTGGCCTCACATATATAGCATATAACATATATTCTTCAGAATGATCCATATGCTGATCATTGAAATGAAATGTGTAAAAATCTGAAGCTCTTCAATGAAATGTGTAAATGCAATGAAATGTATAAATATCTATTAGGTCCATTTGGTCTTTAGAGCAGATTAAGTTTAATATTTCTTTGTGATTTTCTGTCTGGGTGATCTGTTCCACAGTGAAAGTGGGGTGTTGAAGTCTCCAGCTCTTATTATATTGGGGCATATCTCTCACTCTCTTTATCTCTAATAATATTTGCCTTGTATCTGGGTGCTTCAGTGTTAAGTACATATATATTCAAAATTGTTATATCACCTTGTTAAATTGACTCCTTCATTATTATATAGAGATCTCTTTTGTTTCTTTAGTTTTTGTCTTGCAATCAACTTTTTTTCTGATATAAGTACAGTTACTCCTGCTCTTTTTTAATTCCATTGGCATGGAATATATTTTTCCATCCCTTTATTTTCAATAAATGTGTCTCTTTATAGGTAAAAGTATATTTCTTTTAGGCAAAAGATCATTAGGACCTATTTTTTTAATCTATTCAGCCACTCTATGTCTTGATTAGAGTTTATTCCATTCACAGTCAATGTTACTATTGATAAGTAAGCACTTAACCTGAGTTTTTTTTTTTTCCTGATTGTTTTGTGGTCTGTTCTTCCCTTCTTTCTTCATTCTTATCTTCTGTTCCAGTACACCCATAGGGAGTACTGCCAGGGTACTGCTGATGCTCACTTAAGAACCAACGGCTCATCAGTCAGCTTATAGTGAATTGTTGCCATGCCTGAGACTCACCCCTCCGGGCAGTGGAGTCCCCTCTGGCACATGATAGGTCCAGAAATGCCATCCAAAAGCCAAAGCCTGGAATCAGAGACACTTAATGCCCACTTAATGCTCTTCTCCATTGTGGTCCTGCTGGTACCTAAGGTGGAAGACAAAGCCAACTTTTCTCTCTCCTTTTGTCAAGCAGAAGGTATCTTTCATAGCCACTACAGCTGTGAACTATCTGGATCACACCTGATGCTAGCACCTCTCACAGTCTTATCCAAGTCCTACAGTGTGGGATACTGCTGCTGACTAGGATCCAAGGGCTCTTAAGTCATAGGTGATGAATCCTGCCAGGACTGGGCCCTTCCCTTCAAGGCAAGAGGTCCTTTCTGGCCCAGGATATGTCTAGAAATGTCATCTGGGAGCTAGGTCTGTAATGGAGGGCCTCATGAGTATGATTAATGCCTAAAGCTATTGTGGTGAGCTAGTACCCAAGTTGAAAAACAAAGTCCTGTTTACTCTCCCCTCTCCTCTCCTTAAATAGAAGAAAAGGGTCTTTTGAATCTGCATACTTTGCTGCCTGGGGTTAAGAAAGGGGTTATGCAAGCTCTCCCTTAGCCATCACAGCTGGTATCTCACTGGGTCACATGCTCCACAAATCTTCTGCCTCCAAGCCCAGCAGAACTTGGTATTGCCTAGGAGTTACAGTCCTTGTGACCTCAACAGCCTTTCAAGTTTATGTAGCACTCCAGAGCACATTAGCTCATGGCAGTTAGACTCAGTGAAACTCAAGTTCTGACCACCAGGATGAACAATTCCCCTTTGGCTAAGGATTGTTCTAAGTGCTCCCACTGTGGGTGCTGGCTGAGTTCTGCCCAGTATTGGCAGTACTGACTTCCCACTATCACTGTGCTCTCCCTCCAGCAAGTGCAGAGTTTCTCCATCTGTACCATGCAGCTGCTGCTGGGTGATGGGGGAGAAATGGCATTGACAATTTAAGACTGTCCCACTCTCTTAAATGCCTCTTTCAGCAATATAAAGTTAAAACCAGGTACTGTGATTTTTGGAATTGGTGTTTCTCCAGCAATGATGCTCAGCAGAGGCTTCTATATCACTATCTTTCTCCCACTCCTCTGTTCCTGAATGTTTTCTTTCTTCTTCTTCTTCTTTTTTTTTTTTTTTTTTTTTTTTTTTGAGAAAGCATTTGACTCTGCCACCTAGGCTGGAGTGCAGTGGTGCAGTCTTGGCTCACTCAACCTCCACCTCCCAGGTTAAAGCAATTCTCCTGCCTCAGCAACCTGATTTGCTGGGATTACAGGCACATGCCATCATGCCCAGCTAATTTTTTGTATTTTTAGTAGAGATAGGATTTCACCATGTTGGTCAGGCTGGTCTCGAACATCTAACTTCGTGATCCACCCACCTCAACCTCCCAAAGTGCTGGGATTACAGGTGTGAGCCACCACACCTGCCTGGCCATGTTTTCTTAAACAAAGCATGTCTGGCCCAATGAATCAGAAATATGGCTTAGTTATAGTGTATCTTACAAAAATCCCCTTAAATAAATGTGCATCAGCCCCATTCAACAAATAAGGTTACTTAAACTAAAATATAAAACATGTATCTCCATTACAGACAGTGTTGCAGTGTTTTATAACAATCTATCATCAATCTTCAGTACGATACTGCAAAGAAGGTAGCTTAAAACCTAACTTAGGGCCAAGCGCGGTGGCTCACGCCTGTAATCCCAGCACTCTGGGAGGCCGAGGTGGGTGGATCACGAGGTCAAGAGATCGAGACTATCCTGGCCAACATGGTGAAACGCCGTCTCTACTAAAAATACAAAAAATACGGGCATGGTGGCATGTGCCTGTGGTCCCAGTTACTCGGGAGGCTGAGGCAGAAGAATAGCTTGAACCCAGGAGGCAGAGGTTGCAGTGAGCCGAGTTTGTGCCACTGCACTCCAGCCTGGCAACAGAGCAAGACTCCGTCTCAAAAACAAACAAACAAACACAAAAAAAAGCTAACTTAAATATAAATAAACTGAAGCTTAGAGGGTTTAAGTAACTTGTCTGAGGATACAAAGCTAGCAAGTAACAGAACTAAAATCCTGACAGTAAAGCGCATTCCTTTTCCACTACTCTAATGTGATCACTATGCCTGAACATCAGAAGCAAGAGTTGCTCTTTAGGTGCCAGTGTACTTGAAAGAGATTTCTTCCCTCTTTCCTTATCTTATTGCCAGTGAAAATTTCTTCCCTGCAACCCAAATTGTACTGAGAACAGCTCTATTCACTTTGTCAGTTAGTCATCTGAGAGTTGTCTGTGTATTTCTTTGGCCTGTTTGGTTGTTTTTCTTTTCCTATTGGGTTATTTTACTTCATGTTTCTTTCTTTTTTATTGAAGAATTTCTCTGTACGTTTTGGAAACTAATATTTTATCTGTAATATATCATGAAATTTTATTGTCCCAGGATAATGCATATCTTTCAACTTTGGCTCTTTTGTCGCATAGGTCTTGTTTTTACAAACTCAAAAGTATCAATCTATTTCTATATGATTATGTTTTTCTGTACATGTATAAGAAATGAACTTCTACTCCAAAATACAGTTTATTTTATATATATTTTCATAGTTTAAATTTTTAATTTGTTTTAGTAGCTAAGTCTTTAATCTATCTGTAAAGTTTTTAAAAATTGTGTGAGATAAAAGTATTGTTTGCCACACAGAGATGCTGCTATTTCTACTATTTTGTAATGCACCTTCAGTTACAAGTCCCCTTACATAGCCTTGTTTCCGAATGCCATTCTCTTCTTCATTGAGGCTATTTATCTATTGTTATGCCAATGTCATACTATTTTTATTATTATTGCTAACAGCAGAAATTTATTATCTGAAAAGTCTCCATCAACAAAAATATACTCCATCAACAAACATATACTCATTCATTATTTTTCTTCAAAGTTGGCTTGGCTATTCTTGGCTTCTTGCTTTTCTAGATGAAATTTTAGAATCAGCTTGTAAAGATTCTATTTTAAAAACCTGGAGAAGAGAATCCTGATAGGAACTGTATTAAAATCATAGGTTAATTTTGGGAGATCTGACATCTTTATAACATTCAGGTTTTACTTCCATGAACCTATGTTTGAATCTCATTTTATCAGGTTATCCCTCTGCTTTCTCTCATTGTCAATGTCATCTCTCTATTCCTCTGTCATTTCTCCTGATTTCTCAAATGTTGTTGCTCAGGATTTATTGTCATTTGATCAACATATATGGAGATAATCTTTCCAGCACTCTGGCCACTTTGAGTTCTTCCCTTCCAACAATCTTGTAGTCCATTTTACTTCAGCCAACTACTCCCCTAGTCATAGTCAATATCTATACCTTGATATTACCAACAATTGCTATAACTGCAATAATTTCAACTTTCATTCATCCTATTCTTAATGACCACCTGTTCTCTTTATAGCTGATTCACTATAATACAATAACTCTAAAACTCTTGTGACTTCCTCAGACTTTCCAGCAAAGGTACATAAATCCCTGATTGTCTGGAAAAGTTCTAGTTTATACCTATTTTCTATATTATTAGACTATCTTTTTCACTTTCAAAATTCACTGAGTTTGGATATGATCATTCTATCTTCAATGCACTGATCTATCATGTTTCCTCTACCCTTCATCTTCTCATCACTCCTTGCCCCCTTAATGTACTCTCTCCATGCCAAGATTTCTTGCATGTTCCCTTCAATCCCTCATTCTTCTCTAATTTTGTGATATATATTTTTTTAAAAAAACATGGTCTGATTTCAGCCATAATAGAGTATCTGGTCTGAATTCATCCTGTCACTGTAAATAACTAGAACACTGAACAAAATACAGAAAACAACTGCCTAAAAAATTGGGCAGCAGCCAAATCATGATTAATCACTGACAGAAGGGAAGCTAATAAAGTAAGTCCTATGACCACTAAAGTTTTGTTTCTGGAGGCACATTCTGGACTATGATGCAAGAAGAAAAACTTGTAAAAAATATAGACATGTCCCACTGAGTTCAAGAAACAGAAGATGGAGTTCCAGAGGTAGGAGTTGGGATGATGTGGATGGAATTACAGGACAGAATAAGGGAGAAAGCAGAAGTATACACAGAAAAAGCTCCAGAAATTTGCACAGGGATCCACCTGATCCTTTTGGTGAGTGCAAAGCTGCACCTGCATAAGGTGTGAATCCATGAGAATGAGCAAAGACCAATTACTAGAATGTAGTAGAACAATTCGAAGAACTCACTTCAAGTTAGGACACATTCAAATATAAGAAATTAAAGTGGAAAACCTCAAAGAACACTTTTACCAGAGATTCTGGAAGGATCACACTTTAATAATAGTATTAAAGCAGCCCTAAAGAAGAGACACTCTAGGCCCAACTTAGCAACACTTGAAAGCCAGTCTGCTGACCATGATGAGGTAACTGGTTCCACATAAATCCTCCTACGCACTCAAGTAGAAAACTGAATAAAACACAGTCATGCTCTGCATAACAATGTTTTGGTCAACATGGACCACATAAACGATGGTGGTTCCATGAGATCATAATGGAGCTGAAAAATTCCTATCACCTAGTAAGTCAGCCATTGTAACATCATAGTGTGACATGTTACTCATATGTTTGTGGTGATGCTGGTGTTGAAAAAAAAAGTGAGCTGCCAGTCTATAAAAGTATAGCATATACAACTATGTATAGTACACAATACTTGATAATGACAATAAATGACTATGTTATTGGTTTATGTGTTTACTGTACTGTACTTTTTAATCACCATTTTAGTGTAATACTTCCACTTATTTTTTAAAAAGTTAAATGTAAAACACACTCAGGACTTTTAGCAGCTATTTCAGATGAAGGCATTGTTATCATAGAAAATGACAGTTCCATGCATTTTACTGCCCCTGAAGACCTTCCAGTGGAACAACATGTCCAGGTAGAAGGCAGCTATCTTGATGATTTTGACCCTATGGAGGCCTAGGCTAATGCATGTATTTTTGTCTTATTTTTTTTGTTTATTTAAGGTAAAAAGTAAAAAATAAATAAAAATTTTAATAATAAGACAAACATCAAAAAGTTTAAACAATTCTTAAAGTTAATAAAGCAAAAATATCACAGCAAGCTATGATTAATTTAATACTGAATAAAGAAAATTGTTTTATAAATATACTTTATTCAAACAATAGTGTTTATTAAGTCTACAGTATTTTACAGTAATGTCCTAGGTATTCATATTAACTCACTACTCTCTCACTGACTCACCAAAAGCAACTTCCAGTCCTGCAAGTTCCATTCATGGTAAGTGCCTTATGCAGGTATACCAGTTTTTGTCTTTTATACCATATTTTTATAAAACCTATTCTATGTTTAGATATATATAACCATTGTATTATAATTACCTTCAGTATTCAGTGCAGTAACACACTGCTCAAGTTTATAGCCTACAAGCAATAAGCAATACCATACAGCCTAGGTGTGCAATAAGCTATGCCAAATAGATTTGGGTAAATATGTCTTATGAGGTTCACATAATGAAAAAATCACCTATGATGATGCATTTCTCAGAATGTAAGGCATGACTGTATATAAAATAAGTTTCTTAAGACGTTGGACAACAAGCTTTACAATGCTGGAATCCCTAAGAGGAGAGAAACAAACGATATAATTTATATGATTAACCTCGCATTCAAGGTACAAGGCTAGATGACATTCAAGTTGTAACCAGACAAAATAGATAGACCCTAATGAACACTGGGAGCATTCAGTAGACACTCCAGAAGGGTCATATTTGAGCAGTAGGAGTAAACCACCATCACTACTTTAGGCCTTCCCTAAAAAAGCTTTAAAATTAGCCTCAAAAGGATCAAGCTATTCCACAAGTAACTTAACTTCCTGCTGAAAAAAAATAAACTCAACAATTTCTAAAGAATGAAAACAAAATCTAAACACTCAACACTACAATAATCAACAGTTTCTAGCTTCAATAAAAAAAATTACTATATATACCAAGAAGTGAAAAGTGTAAGAAAAATCAATCAATAGAAGCATAACAGAAATGACAAAAATAACAGAATTCTTAGAAAAGGTCTCTAGACAGCTATTACAAGTATATTCACGTTTATTATAAATACATTAAAGGATTTAGTAGAAAACATAAACATAAAGACAGAAATGAAAGACACAAAAAAGAACCAAGTGAAAACTCTGTATTGTAAGTGGCAATGGAACAGTATGCAACCAACTAAGCAAAAGATTAATTCTAAGGTGGGGTGAGAGAAATTTGGGAGTGTGATATGGCTTTGTTCTGTGTCCCCACCCAAATCTCACCTCAAATTGTAATTCCCATGTGTTGAGGAAGAGACCTGTAATCCCTACATGTTGAGGGAGGGAAGTGATTGGATGATGGGGACAGTTTCGCCCATGCTGTTCTCATGAGATGGTAAGCAAATTCTCACAAGATCTGATGGTTTTATAAATAGTAGTTTTTCCTGCACTTACACTCACTATCACTCACTCTATCTCTCTCTCCCAATCTCTGCCTTGCCTGCCAACATGTAAGACATGCATGCTTCTCCTTCCTCTACGACTAAGTTTCCTGAGGCCTCCCTAGCCATACAGAAATGAGTCAATTAAACCTCCTTTATTTATAAATTATCCAGTCTCTAGCAGTATCTTTATATCAGTGTAAAAATAAACTAATACAGAATGATAGAAGTATTTTTTATTTTGACTGCGGTATATTTTAAATTGATTATTTAAAAATTGTATCTGAACAAGTTGATTGAAAAAGTAAAAGTATAATAATAAAAAATGCTTCTTCAGAAAAAGTAAAAATACAACTATGGTTATATCCAACTTTCTCACTACACTGCAGCTGTAGCCTTGTAGCTAAACAGAATAGATGAAAAACAAACACATGCACACTCGTTCTTGTGCCTTCAAAGTCATGTCTCTATATCTTACTGTTATCCTTACTACTGGCCTGAAATAGCATTATTCCACCCTAGTTCATATACACTTCCACTATTTTTGATGTGATGTATACCTGATTTTACTTATCTTATTTCAAGTTTCCACAACCCCTTCCCTCATCATCAAGCTCATCTGATGTCTTTGCCTCCTATTTCACTAAGAGAATTGAAAACTGAAGCAGTAAGAAAACCTCCACAGATTACTTCCACTACATCTTATCTACTTCCTTCTGCTCCAACTTTCTCCTCCTTCCCACCAGTTTCCTCTATAAGAAATATCTGTGCTCCTATAAAGCCAATCCCTGAATTTCTAAACTACCTCTTCTCAATATTCAGGAATGTCACTCTAGAAATTATCCCCATTCTCACTCCTCTATCATTAGTTGTTTGCTCTATCCTAGGTCATTCTAATCAGGATATAAACATGTCGTTTCTCCCATCTAATCATTTTTTTCTTGATTCTACTTCCACTATCAGCTACCATTCCATTTTTGTTCTCCTTTAAAACAAACTTCTTCCAAAAAAGTTGCATTAGATGTCTCTAATCCTTTCCTCTCATTCTCTCTTAAGCCTACTCTAGCACTCTACCAAAACTGCTCTTTGTCAAGGTTATCAGTGACCTCCAAATTCCCAACTCCAATAGTCAATCCTGAGTACACGTCTTACTTGACCTATAAGCAGCATTTATAATAATGCATTATTCATATATCCTTAATAAAATGTCTTAACTTTTCTTTAGGAATAATATACACTCTTAGATTTCCTTCTACTTATAATCTTCTCTTTTTCCATTTCTTTTGCTGGTTCCTTGGTAAAAGCATCTTTAGGCTCATTCTGTGTTCCTATTCTCTTCTCTATCTACACTTACTCTTCTGGTGACATCTCACTTTATGGCTTTAAATACTATCTATATGAAAACAATTCCCAACTTATATCCTGAATCATAACTTCTCACTCAATCTTCAGCCTCATGTATTCAACTACTCAGTAGCTGAGTTGAATATCTTATAGGTATATCTTATCCTTATCTTCCCTGAAAAACTTGCTTCTCTAGAAGCCTGCTTTATCTAAATTTACATTAAATTTAGTGTTTTACATGCATTATCCCATGTGTTTCCCATACCAACCCTGTTAGGTACTATTAACCCCATTGAATAAATATAGAAATTAATAATTTAAATAGACAATAGTCTAATAACTTTCTCAAGGTCAGAGAGGCAGTAAGTGGAAGAGCTAGGCTTGGAACATAGGTATGTCTAACAAAAAGTCTATACTCTTAACTAGTACGTTTTGCTTGATGATAATGATGATGAGCATCAATAACAGGTTTTGAAAGAAGATAGAGGAGAAGGCAAAGGATAAACAGGAGAAAAGGAAGGAAGATATGGAATAAGAGCAAAAAAATTGTTTTAGTAGCAGTTTTCTAGTAGTAATCTGTTGTGGGTGTAGTTTTTGTTCTTGCTGCTGTTGTTGCTGTGGTTGGAATGAGAATGCAACTTTATTTCTTTCTGAGATGTGGCCAGATGTTCAGTCTTAGAATTTCTGAAATTGCTTCTTGGTGCTGGTGGCCTTGGTGACACTGAGCACATAGAAATGAACTATCTTCCTCAAGGGCTAGCACTTGCCCACCATTATGATGTTGCTGACCTGGATGTCCTTGAAACAGAGGGACAGGTGTACAGACATTCTTAGGGTACTTCTTGCAGGATTGCACTTGTGGATATAGCCCTAGTGGATGACAATGGTCCTCTGCATTTTCATCTTGGCCACTATGACAGACAGGATACTGTTGGGGTGTTTTAATAAAAACAATAGCGGTCAAGTATTGAGTCCCTATTATCTACCAAACACCATGGTACCTGAGATGGTTAATACTGAGTGCCAGCTTGATTGGACTGAACAATATAAAGTATTGATCCTCGGTGTGTCTATGAGGGTGTTGCCAAAGGAGATTAACAATTGAGTTAATGGGCTGGGAAAGGCTAACCCACCAGTAATCTGGGTGGGCACAATCTAATCAGCTGCCAGCACAGCTAGAATATAAGCAGGCAGAGAAATGTGAAAAGAGAGACTGGACTAGTCTCCCAGCTTGCATCTTTCTCCCTTGCTGGATGCTTCCTGCCCTCGAACATCAGACTCCAAGTTCTTCAGTTTTGGAATTCGGAATGACTTTCCTTGATCCTCAGCCTGCAGACAGCCCATTGTGGGACCTTGTAATTACTTGAGTTAATACTTAATAAATTTCCCTTTATACTATCATCAGATCTCATGAGACTTACTCACTTTTACGAGAACAACACACCAAAGACCTGACCCAGTGATTCAATGATCTTTCACCTGGTCCCTCCCACAACACATGGGAATAGAGCTTTGGGTGGGGATACAGCCAAACCATATCAGTAGTCTCTTTACTTACAATGTCTTGTTTAATTTTCACAAGACCCCTATGAATTCATATTATTACTTTCATTTTAGAGATGAGAAAACTGAGATACCAAGAGATTATTTAAACTGATCACGAGTAAAACAGCTCATAATTAAGAGTAAGAATATAAAACTGAATTGGTTTAAGTCCATTGTCTGTGCTCATTCCACTGTGATATGCTGCCTTTGGGCACTGTTGGTTTTGGGCATGACCAAGACAAAATTTCAGAGCCTGAATTCTCCAGAAGGGAGACTAAAGAAGCAGCAACCTTTTTCAGAATCTTAAAGGAAAATTTGAACACATCTATATAAAAGTGTGTATGTGTATATGTGTATGTTTAAACTATATTATTTCTTATAGTAATCCAAAAAATGCTACATTGTTATTAAGCAATTCTTTTTTTTTTCAATCTCTTATTACATACCTCAGAGGACAATCTCTTGGCACTCCCAGGTAAAACAGGATTGATGAATTGAGAAAAGGAGTCAAAATAATAAATGTATCTGTTTTGATGTCTCATTTTATTGCTCGAATGCAATTAATTTATGACTAGAGGCCTCAGACATTGCATCATATCCCATTTATCTGTGTGAAGTTTCAAAACAAGTAAGGAAAACGTAACAATTATTATGAATTTGTAAACACTGAAGTTTATAAACGAAGCAAGAAATTCACATAAAGGAATCTTACTCACTGGTGATAGGACAGAAAAAAACAGTATAAACCTTCTGGCAGCAATTTAGATATATGTTTAAAAGACTTTAAAATGTTCATATCCTTTTACCTATCAGTTCTCCTCAGATATATTTATCATAAAGAAGCAAAATAAAATTTGGGTAACATTTCCTGAATCAAGATGTTCACTACATTGTTACATATCACAACATCAAAGGGAAAATGATCTTTATGACCAAGAATAATAAAATGGTGTAATAGTAAAGGGTTATTAATATTTTACAGCCATATTTATCAAATTTTGATAACAGAAAATTGGCTGTGATAATATTTAGGTTCTTTAGAAGCAAAACATGAAAATGTATATACAGTACAAATTTAGATATGTTCCAAGATAGAAAATAAATAAGTTTAGAAATAAATATGCCAAGAAAATAATAGTATTTACTTCTAGTTAGTAAAACTGTAATGTATTTTTGTGTGGGTAGTGCTTTTTCTCAGCTTCAAATAATTACATTTCACAAATTTACTACATTGTGCATTGACTATTTTTACAATCAAAAATGAGAAAGATAAATTCAAAAAGATAAAAAGAATACAAAAAGAAATAGAGCTTAATTAATCAAAGCATATCATTTTATTTTCTCTTATTGTCAGAAGTTTTAGTGTATTTAAATAGGAAGATCGGCTTTCATATCACACAATTGCTCTCAGCTGCATTAATAATAAAATTACCACTAAAAATATTTAACATCGGTTTTTAGAGGGAAAAATACTTTCTCATAAAGGAATTTAGACATTTAGTTTTCACTGATTCTTGCAAATGCACTATTTAGCAACTACTTTCAGGGGTTAATATATCAGTCCTGGGATAAAAAGCCATATGTTGCAAGCTTTTATTATTTCCTACAAGCATCAAGAAATATACGCAAAAGCCAGACCTGTTTGTACAATATATTTGATGCTTCAATTTTTTAAATTTATTTAATGGAGTCAGCCAGTGGTGATTAATACTATTTTTTGCCTGCTAGTACCAAGATCTACATAACATTTTTGACTAGATTACATTTATGCAGGTCTCCTTTTAACGGAAATTGGAAAGATGAAAAAAAGATTATAGAAAGAGATGCTGTAAAAAGAGACCCCACAAGTCAAACTTCAGAGTAAAACTATTTTCTTTCATGTAGGCTACCATGAAAACAAATATCCTGTGAGCTAGAGATATATACTGAATCTTTCCTGCAGATCTTTATGCTTTCTTCAGACAGATTTCCATAACTATATAATGTGTTTACAGTTGATGAGGCAATGGCCCACAGAAAGAGGCTGACAAAAGCATAAGGCTCCAGGAAACCAGATAAACATGTTCATGATTTCTAATTGGAACAAGGATAGGATAGCATTCTGTATGAAGACAGAACCCTGAGGCAGGGAAAATATTGATTCTTTCAACTGTAATAAATACACATCCATAAAACAGACACAACTTTCTTATAAGAATAACCTTTTAAAAAACATTCACGTTACTTGCTTAATTAATTGATAGATAAAATTGCAAAAGAGGCTGTATAGCTTTAACATGTAATGTGAAAGTTATAACACTCTGGCAGAGGCATTTTAAACAGCAAAAAGAATCCTTGCAAACAAACTAGAAGAGCAAAGAACATTGTATGAGAAACTTGTCCAAAAGGCTGTCTCAAGTAGTTTAACTGACAGAATCCCCAACTTTCTCATCATCTCACACTCTACCCCTCCTTGTATAAGCTGTATAAAGATAATCTTTTTTTTTCTTCTCTTTTTTTTTTTTTTTTTTGAGACTGAGTTTCGCTCTTATTACCCAGGCTGGAGTGCAACGGTGCGATCTCGGCTTACCGCAACCTCCGCCTCCTGGGTTCAAGCAATTCTTCTGCCTCAGCCTCCTGAGTAGCTGGGATTACAGGCACGCGCCACCATGGCCAGCTAATTTTTTGTATTTTTAGTAGAGACGGGGTTTCACCATGTTGACCAGGATGGTCTCAATCTCTTGACCTCATGATCCACCCGCCTCGGCCTCCCAAAGTGCTGGAATTACAGGCGTGAGCCACCGTGCCCGGCCATAAAGATAATCTTTACAGACACTACACTGAAAGAAAAACTGGGCCAGGAATTTAATGTGACCCAAAGTTAAAGAAGCAGTATAATTTCAGAGCCTCTGCTAAGTCTCTATTAATAGCAAAGAACATAATGAGGATAGATGATTCTCTTGTTTGAAAAGTAAACGGCCCTACTTCTTAGGAGTTAGTGGGTTCTTGGATCCAGCAGGCAAGCTGAGGGATGTACCAATGCTGTGAAAAAAATAGGGAAAAAAAATTCCCTTTATGAATTTAGAAATCATGGCAGATTATACTGCTTTTAAGAAAATACTTTCCTTCATATGAATTGACTACACTGTTTCAAAATTATTGTTTGTTTTCTGGAGGTATGTGTATGTGACAACCCTAAGTTACTGATAAGAGTCAGGAACCTGAACAAAAGAATGAGAGAGGTAATGAAGAAAACCTCCTAGGGTTCCCAAATTTGGAGTGAAAGACTCAGTCTAGTACGTGTGACTAAAGTCTCCTATTGTGGATTGTACTCTCTAGATTCAGTAACACAGACTTTGGAAATATACTTTAAGGATTATTGATTGTCTTGGTAGAACAAGTAGGACAATCGTAGAATCAGGTGAACCTCCGTAGATTAAGTGAGGGTTTTCCTAAGATCAGGAGAAAGAGAATGCCTACGGTTACTGAGAAAAACTGAAAAGGGAACTCTGTCATAGGAGAGTAAATAAAACCAAGAAGCAAAGCTAGGAACTAAAGTTTGTCCTTAGGAGGCTCTCTGTGTGGTGTAACTCTTTTTTTCTCCCCTGGTCCCAAAATTCTGAGACAAGTCAGATTTAGTAAATAATGTTCAGGGCTGTTCCCTAGATTCCTTCCCCTTAGCCCCTAAACGTCAGTAAACATTACATACACTCAGTCTTCTGTCCATGGTGTTGTACAAAATTAAGACTATCAGTAGCAAAGCAAAGTGGCTGCATTTGCACCCCCTTTTTTGCTGAAGCTAGTATATCAGAAATAATATTGTATAGAAGAAGGCTCAGAGTCCCTAAATTCTAGACACTGACCACTGTCTGACACACAAGTCAAATAGCAGCTGAGATAGAATGATGAGAAGCAAACAACCAGGGGAAAGAGCAAGCAGAATGGATTGAATCAGGAGAAGCTAAACTCCCTGCTTTCTCCCAAATATACTAGCAAAAGACAACATTAAGTAAGAAGGTAGATGTTGGATTGCCAGACTATGCTTCCACCTGCTTAAAACAATCATAATTTCACTATGTATACAATATTTGTGCAGTCTTCCATGACCAGTTGTCTCAATGTAACAGAATAATAACTGATATCTTACGATTTGGGTTTTATTAATGTTTATTCAAAGTATATGTTTTTAGTTTTCTTTATTTTCATCAATACTCTCTTATAAAAAATAGGATTTGAAAGTATTATTAAAAATGTGAACTATTAAAAAAATGTAGCTGAAGAAATTTTGGTTAAAAGCAGATGAATACATTCAAAATGCAAGTTAAGCATGCCTAATCTGAAAATCAAAAATCTAAAACCCTCCAAAATTCAAAACTTTCTGAACACTGAAATGATGCCATAAATGAAAAATAATAGTTTTTCATGAACTATTTAAAATATTGTATAAAATTACTTCCAGACTATGTGTATAAAGGTATATATGAAACATAAATGAATTTCATGTTCAGACTTGGGTATCCTCCCCAAGATATCTCAGTATGTATTATGTATGCAAATATTCCAAAATCGGAAAAAAAATAGAAACACTTCTTGTCCCAAGCATTTAAGATAAGGAATATTCAATCTGTAAAAGGAAAGTCAGTTCACAAAAGCACAGCAAAAATGTTTTCCAGAATCACTAGAGAGGGCTGTAAATACGATTCCGAGTTTCCCAGCAGCCAAAGCAAAGGAAAAATCAGATCAGTTATAAGAATCACATTGGTTTAAAGGTACAAACCCCCTGTTGCACAGAAGAAAAGGTTTTCTTCTGAAGCTGAGATTTGTGAGAAATGTTTCTCACAGATCTTTATAAAGAAGAGACAATAAAGAACAATACCCTTTGGAAACTAAATAGCTAGTCTCTTCCAGTGTTTCCTTATTGTGTCCCTCAAGGAATTCTAACATACCATGCTAATGCTTCAATCAGTAAGGAACACTTTATTCTCAGATGAAATATCTGTATTATTTAATAACCATCAGTTAACAAAAATCAATATAATGTACCTATTTCTCTATATCTCTTGAACCAAAACTGTATCATTGCTATGGATAAACAAGAATATATTATTAATATAGTCATTATTTTTATATTCCTAAAAGAAGACAAAAGCATATTATTCTTACCAAAACCACTCTAAAGGTATCCACTATTTCTCTCACCTGTGATTCCTTCACATTTTCAACAGTAAAGTTGAACCAGACTCGGAAGCGTGGATTACAGGTGTCCGGCCTAATAAACAGATCATACTCAAACTCAGAGACGTGGACCACCCGGCCCAGGTTACCTGGTAATAAAAATTAAGAGAACTGTGTTTTAATAGAAGTTCACGCAGCTAAATGGTATACACATTTAAATACTATCCTCTATGATAGTGGCATTTGTCAACATTGAATACTTGAAGGTTCAGTGTTTACAATCCACAGGGTTGCCAAGTCTGAATGCAGCCCAGTGTAAGAACTTTTCAGCTAGACCAGGCTGTGGTGCAAGCTTCTCTGTCTGGCCCTTCTGACCCAGATCCTTTTGTGCTACAAGTGTCTTTGACAGATCAAGATACTATTTGGAGTCTATGATAAGCCCCTATAAACCAAGAGAAGAATCACAAACTTCAGTTTCCTACTTAGAAAAGTGAGAATGATAATAACTTATGTATTTTCTTTAAGCTTTATTGTATACAAACTGACTCTAACATATTGGATCTTGTTTACATTTTCACAACAGACATATATGGTTTGTACTGAGCTTCTTGTATTCTAAACTTCTATCACAACATGTTAAAGAATATGTACACTAAGGTTTTAAACAAAAATTACAACTAATTGCTACATAACAAAAAATATAATAATAAAACTTAATTTCCATTTTCTCCATCAAGAGAACTAACAGCTATATAAAAAAAATGTATAAGCTTAGGTGTTATCTCCATTCTCCATATTGTTTCTCATTTTTCTCACTGATATTCTAGCGAGCAGTGAAGTACCAAAAATGTTAACAGCAGAATGAGATTAAATAAAGTAGAGTCTCACCACTCCTATTCAACATAGTATTGGAAATTCTGGCTAGTGCCATCAGGCAGGAAAAAGAAATAAAGTATTCAAATTGGAAGAGAGGATGTCAAATTGTCCCTGTTTGCAGATAACATTATTATATATTTAGGAAAACCCATCATCTCAGCCCAAAATCTCCTTAAGCTGATAAGCAACTTCGATCAAGTCTCAGGATACAAAATCAATGTGCAAAAATCTCAAGAATTCCTGTACACCAATAACAGACTAACAGAGAGCCAAATCATGAGTGAACTCCCATTCACAATTGCAACAAAGAGAATAAAATACCTAGGAATACAATTAACAAGGGATGTGAAGGGCCTCTTTAAGGAGAACTAAAAACCACTGCTCAAGGAAATAAGAGAGGATACAAACAGATGGAAAAACATTCCATGCTCATGGTTAGAAAGATTTAATGTTGTGAAAATGACCATACTGCCCAAAGTAATTTATAGATTCAATGCTATCCCCATCAAGCTACCAGTGACTTTCTTCATAGAATTTGAAAAAAATCTTAAACTTCATATGGAACCAAAAAGAGCCATATAGCCAATCCTAAGCAAAAAAGCAAAGCTGGAGGCATCATGCTACCTGACTTCCAACTATATTACAAGGCTACTCTACTCAAAACAGCATGGTACTGATACCAAAACAGAGATATAGACCGATGGAACAGAACAGAGGCCTCAGAAAGAACACCACACAACTATAACCATCTGATCTTTGACAAACCACACAAAAGCAATGAGGAAAGAATTCCCTATTTAAAAAATGGTGTTGGGAAACTGGCTAGCCATATGCAAAAGCCAAACAGGACCCCTCCCTTACACCTTATACAAAAATTAACTCCAGATGGATTAAAGATTTAAACATAAGACCTAACATCATAAAAACCCTAGAAGAAAACCTATGCAATACCATTCAGGACATAGGCCTATGCAAGGACTTCATGACTAAAACACCAACAACAATGGCAACAAAAGCCAAAATAAACAAATGGGATGTAATTAAACTTAAAAGCTTCTGCACAGCAAAAGAAACTATCATTAGAGCAAACCAGCAACCAACAGAATGGAAAAACCTTTTTTGCAATCTACCCATCTGACAAAGAGCTAATAACCAGAATCTACAAAGAACTAAAACAAATTTACATGAAAAAAGCCCATCAAAAAGTGGGCAAAGGATGTGAACAGACGCTTCTCAAAAGAAGACACTCTGCATCCAACAGACATATGAAAAAAAGCTCGTTATCACTGGCCATTAGAGAAATGTAAAGCAAAGCCACATTGAGATACCACCTCATGCCAGTTAGAATGGCGATCATTAAAAAATTTGGAGACAACAGATGCTGGAGAGGATTTTACACTGTTGGTGGGAGTGTAAATTAGTTCAACCACTATTGTGGAAGACAGTGTGTTGACTCAAGAATCTGGAACTAGAAATACCATTTGACCCAGCAATCCCTTTACTGGATATACACCCAAAGGATTATAAATCATTCTACTATAAAGACACATGCAAACATATGTTTACTATGGCACTGTTCACAAAAGCAGAGAGTTGGAACAAACCCAAAAGTCCATCAAGGATAGACTGGATAAAGAAAATGTGGCACATATACACCACGGAATACTGTGCAGCCATAAAAAAGGATGAGTTCTTGTCCTTTGCAGGGACATGGATAAAGCTGGAAACCATCATTCTCAGCAAACTGACACAAGAATAGAAAACCAAAGTGGGTTGAACCATAAGTGGGTGTTGAACAATGAGAACACATAAGTGTTCAAAACCATAAGTGGGTGTTGAACAATGAGAACACATGGAAACAGAGAAAGGAACATCACACACCAAGGCCTGTGGTGGGGGGGGATCGGGGGAGAGATAGCAGGGAGTGCGAGATTGGGGAGGGATAATATTAGGAGAAATACTAATGTAGATGACTGGGGGATGGATGCAGCAAATCACCATGGCACGTGTATACCTATGTAACAATCCTTCATGAGCTGTACCTGTACCCCAGAACTTAAAGTATAATAAAAAAAAAAGAAAATGCAAATCAAAACCATAATGAGATACCATCTCATGCCAGTTAGAATGTGATCATTAAAAGTCAGGAAACAACAGATGCTGGAGAGGATATGGAGAAATAGGAATGCTTTTACACTGCTGGTTGGAGTGTAAATTAGTTCAACTACTGTAGAAGACAGTGTGGTGATTCCTCAAGGATCTAGAATTAGAAATGCCATTTGACCCAGGAATCCCATTACTGGGTATATACCCAAAGGATTATAAATCATTCTACTATAAAGACACATGCACACGTATGTTTACTGCAGCACTGTTCACAATAGCAAAGACTTGGAACCAACCCAAATGTCCATCAATGATAGACTGGATTAAAAAATATGGCACATATATACCATGGGATACTATGCAGCCATTAAAAAGAATGAGTTCATGTCCTTTGCAGGGACGTGGATGAAACTGTAAACTATCATTCTGAGGAAACTAACACAGGAACAGAAAAGTAAACATCAGATGTTCTCACTTATAAGTGAGAGTTGAATAATAAGAACATATGGGCACAGGGAAGAGAACATCACATACCAGGGCCTCTCGGGTTGGGGAGCAAGGGGAGGGATAGCATTAGGAGAAATATCTTATGTAGATGATAGGTGGATGGAGGCAGCAAACCACCATGGCACATGTATACCTATGTAACAAACATTCTGCATATGTATCCTAGAACTTAAAGTAAAATAATAAAATCTAAAAATAACAAAGAACAAATAAATATTTTTTTAATTAAATTTCAAAAAAGAAAATATAAAGAAATTTCTTTGTGACCCTTGGGTAGGCAGATTTCTTAGATAGAACACAAAAAGCATAAACTATATTTTTTAAAAGTAATAAACTAAATTTCATAAAGAGACACCAAAAATCACTTTAGCTCTTTAGTTCTCTGAAAGACACTATTAAGAAATGACAAACAAAGACATTGACTAACAGAAGATATTTGTTACATAGAAAAAATAATTTGTATCCCTAGTGATACTAAACGTCGCTTATCATCAGGAAAACGCTTATTAAAACCACGACGGAATACTACTGCATACCCATAAAATAGCTAAAAAATAAAAACATAAATGATTGAAAACCTGGCCCCACCAAGTGATAATCAGAATGTGAAGCAACTAGAATTTTCAAATGTTTCCAGTGAAAATATAAAGGATGATTACTTTGGAAAACAGTTTGATAATATCTCATAAAGGTAAACATACACCAGTTACATGACCTAGATGGTCATAGACATCTAACCAAGAAATAAATTAAAAATTATGTTTGCACAAAGACTTTTCAATTTCATAGAAACTTTATTTCTAATAGCAGAAAACTGGAAACAACCGAAATGTCTTTCAATAGGTTGAATGAATAAACATATATTTACACAATAAAATAGTACTAAGAAATAAAAAGAAAAGAATTATCTGTACATACCACATGGATCAATCTCAAATCATTATGTACAATTAAAAAGGTCACACAAAACAGTACATAATTAATTCCGTTCATTCAAGAAAATGCAAATTTATATTTATGGATAGAAAGCAATGCTTAGTGTTTGTCTGGGTAGAAAGAAGGATATATTATGAAGGGGCCTGAGAAATTTTGCAGGTGATAAATATGTTTGCTCTTTTGATTATGGTGACCGTTTCATAAATGTATGCATATGCCAAAATGCAGCAAATTTTACACATTAAATATTTTCAATTTAATGTTGTTTAATTATACAGTACTTTAATAATTTTAAAAAATACTTATACTTCACTGTCTCATCTTCCCTTGGAATGTCCCAGAAGTAACAGCTGTCTTAAATTTAGTGTTTCTGTTTTTCATGCATTTTTTGAAACAAGCATTACACATAGTATAGTAGTTATGTACAGGTACTGTAAAGCCAGACTTCATAAACTGTAAATCTGGCTCTATCACTTAATAGCTGTGTTTCTTTGGAAAAATTAATTCATTTTTATGTGCCTCAATTTACTCATTATAATGGGATGATAATAGTACTTTTTCACAGGGTTATTTTTAGCATTGACTGAATTTATATAAATAGCTAGAAGAGTATTTATCAAATAGTAAATTATAGGTATGCCATATAATATAAAACAAGGTAGATATTAAATTAAACATGAAAGAATTGTTAATAATATGGAACAAGATTAAGGCAATATATTAAGGATGGTTAGGAATCTGGACTCTGGTCCATCCATGTTGTCCCAAAGAGTGAGATCTCCTTTTAAAGGCTGAATAATATTCCACTGAATGATATCCTATAATTTTGTTGTCTATTTATCCATCAACAGACACCTTGGTTATGTTAAGTAAAATAAGTTAGACAAAAAAAGAAAAATCCTGCATGATCTCACTTATATATGAAATCTTATTTTTGAAAGTTGAATACACAGAGACAAAGAGTAGAATGGCAGTTACCAGAGGTGAGGGTGGGGCAGGGAATGAAGAATAGGAAGACAAAGATCAAAAGTGTACAAAGTTGCAGTTAGGATGAATAAGTCTAGAGATATAATGTATAACATGAGGGCTATAATTAATAGTATTGTACACTGAAAATTTGCTAAGAGAGTAGATTATAGTAGCTCTTACCACCAAAAAAAAAAAACAAAATTAATGGTGAGATAATAAATATATTTGTATTTTAGAAGTGGAGGCTTCATTGTACTGCCCAGGCTGGCCTCAAACTCCTGGATTCAAGCAATCCTCCCACCTCAGTCTCCTGAGTAGATGGAACTACGGTTGCACACCACTGCACCTGGCTTCACTTTGGTTTTTGAAGTCCTATTTCTACATTTGTGATGGCCTAACTGATCACCATTACCAAAAAAAAAGTAATGGTGAGATAAATATATAGAGAAACCATTTCACTATATATATGTATATCAAAACAGCAAGTTGTATACCTTAAATATGTACAATTTTTCTAAAAAAAAAAAAAAAAAAGGAATATGGGCTTTGGGTTAGACCACCTGGATTGAATCTCAGGTTCTCAGGTCTACCACTTACCATCTGGGTTATTTTGAGTATGTTCCTTACTTTCTTTGTGCTTTAGTTTCATAATCTTTAAAAGATGAATAATGACAGCACCTTCTTCTTAGGATTGAATTAAACAATTTGACATGAAAGCATATGAAATACTGTCTTAAGCACAGAACAAACATTCAATAACATTAACTATGAGTAGTAGCATATATTCAGAAGTAATATATAGTTGCCTCCAACAATCAGTGTTATGCCTTCAAGCAAAAGGAACGCATATTGACGTAAATTAATGGTTTGCATTTTTTTTATTCATTCAGACTCATAGGAGAAACAATTTTTATCTTTGCCAAAAGATATTGTAAATTCACTGGACATAAGCCTACTACTGTTCATTGTTATTTGTCACCTATTTCTCTGTTCTTTTATTCAGCCTAACATGTTTTCATTCAATTTAGATAACTCAGTGAGAATATCCTATGGATTTCATTTAAAAAGACTGAACTTAACAATAACTAATGTGCCTTTGGTAAACTCCATGCTTACAGGGTCCCAAAAGTTTATTTTTACTATTAATTTCCACTTCGCCTTTTCTTTTTTTTTTTAACTTTTATTTTATTTTATTTTATTTATTTATTGCATTTTAGGTTTTGGGGTACATGTGATGAACATGCAAGATTGTTGCATAGGTACACACATGGCCGTGTTCTTATGCTAACACCTTGTCTCATTTAGCAATGCTTTAACATGGATAGTTCTATCCAAGTCATTGACAGATTCATTGTTGATTATTTTATTTTTGTTTTATAGTATCAAAAATAGTAATATACCTACATTATACGATCAGTTATATACCAATATGAGCTGTAATACGTTAATCCAGGCAAATTTTTTTAATCAGTAGCTTTTAAGAAAAAATTCTTGTAGTATTTATATATACCATACATATACACACACACACATACATAAACAGCTTTTGTTGTAAAAAAGCATGATCTGTTGATCAATAAAAGACTTTCAAGCAAAAAAATATACTACATTTTTAGAATAATTCTGTGGAGAAACTAAAAAGGAAACTATGAGTCTTGTACAACGGAGGAACAAAATGTAAAATGTCTGCGCATTGTTTTTTTTTTAAGAAATAGGATATTTGTATATTGCTCAGGCTAGACTTGAACTCCTGAGTTCAAGCGATCTCCTGCCTCAGCCTACAGAGTAGCTGGGAATACAGGCACGTGTCGCTGTGCCTGGCTTTGCTTCTAAATAGATTTTAACTACCAATAACTACATAGTATTTACCATATGCTGAACACTCCTAACTGTACTCTTCTAAACACTCTTCTACTTGACAAATTAACTTATTTCATGATAATTCCAAGACATAAATGGTGTTAGCAATCTCATTTTACTATGTAGAAACTGAAATATTGAGAGATTAAGTAATTTACTAAAGGTCATAAAGCTAAGGAAGTAATTCACAGAAACTGAATATGAATCCAGGTACTCCCACTTGAGTGTCTGATATTTTAAAATAGATTTTGGGGTATAAGAGCAGTTTTGTAACATGGATATATTGCATAGTGGTGAAGTCTGGGTTTTCACTGTAGCCCTCAGCTGAACAATGTAAACACTACTGATTAAGTGATTTATTTTCTATTGCCTCACTCCTAAGTACCCACTCTTACAATTCTCCAATGTCTATTATCCTGGACACTGGAGAATGTCCATGTATACACATTATTTAGCTCCTACTTATAAATGAAAACATGAAGTGTTTGACTTTCTGTTTCTGAATTATTTCCTTTAAGATAATGGCCTCGAGTTCCATCAATGTTGCTGCAAAATACATGATTTATTTGTTAGAGTTGAGTAATATATATACTTACATATATATATATATATATATATATATATATATATATACACACACACACACATACATATGCACACACATATACATACACACCACATTTTCTTTTTCTAGTCATCCACTGATGGACACTTAGGTTGATTCCCTTATCTTTGTTATTGTAAATAGTGCTGCAATAAACATACAACTACAGGTTTATTTTTGATGAAATTATTTCTTTTCATTTGGGCAGATAGGAATGAGACTACTGGATTGAGTGGTAGCTCTATTTTTAGTTCTTTGAGAAATTTCCATACTGTTTTCCATAGAGATTATAGTAATTTACCTTTTCACCAACAGTGTATAAGCATTCTGTTTTCTATGCATCCTCACTAGCATCTATTATTTGTTGACTTTTTAATATTAGCCATTCTTACTATATTTTATATAGAGGACTTTCTTAAATGATACAAACTTCAAGCCACATAAAACCTGGAACTGCCCTTGCTTCCAGCCTTCAGACTTCTTTAGCATTGAAAATGGAGAGAGTTTAGTCTGACTCTTAGAGTTGCATATTTTTACCTTGATGTACAGGAATTAATTCTGCAAGTAAACAAATAAGGTGATTTCTTTAAAACATATTAAGAGCTATTTACCAGCAATTAAACATTAAATGCATGATGAATAATTAATTATATCTCATCATACAAGATGACTAACAATAGGGATTTGAATGTTGAGTGACATTTTCAAAATCATTCTTCTTCAAAGATTAAAGATGCTTTCTAGTACATGTTTTTAAGTAGATGTATGTACTATTAATTTTACATTGATTGGCAGTCGAAAGATTTGATTTAGCTCTATGTCTATCATTGACTACCTTTGTGACCTTGGGCCTATGACAAGATAACTTTCTATTCTAACTCTGAAAAGATTCACACATTAATTTCTCTCCCTTTCCACTGAATCTTCTCTCACTCAGTCTGTAGTAACTGAGAAAGAAAAAAATTTATATTTAAGGGATGTGAGCCCCTTTAAATTATCAGGCCTAGAGAGGTATTGAAATGTGGCAGTAGTCACGTCTCACTCCCCAACTTGAGCTAAGTAATCATTTTGAAGAGAACTCTAGACTGAGTGTCACCACCAACAGCTTATAAATTAACCTAACAACGCCATATGCTTGGCACATAACTTTTATCCCTTGTTTCAAAAATGTGCAGCCAATCACGAATCAATGTTATTTCTAGAAATCAATGATAATTCCTGAAAAACAACTTTTCTAATCACTCCCATTCCTAATTCGTTCTTTCTTTTTTTTTATTTTTTTTACCTTTTTAATTGCATTTTATGTTTTGGGGTACATGTGAAAAACATGCAAGATTGTTGCATAGGTACACACATGGCAGTGTGATTTGCTGCCTTCCTCCCCTTCATCTATATCTGACATTTCTCCCCATGCTATCTCTCCCCACCTCCCCACCCCCGTCCCTCCCCCATTTCTCCCCAACAGACCCCACTGTGTAGTGCTCAGCTCCCTGTGTCCATGTGTTCTCATTGTTCAACACCTGCCTATGAGTGAGAATATGCGGTGTTTGATTTTCTGCTCTTGTGTCAGTTTGCTGAGAATAACCATCATTGTTCTTTCTTTCTTTAAAAATCTTGAGCCTCTCCTTTGTTTTCCCAGATCACTCAACATTGTTACCCCAGGCTGCAGTCCTTAACCTTGACTCAAATAAGCTCTCTATATTAATTTTGCCTCAGTTTATTTACTTAGGTCAGAAAAACAAACTCCTGAATGGCCTTCATGTCTCATGACTCTAATCCAAGCAAGCCTCCCATTCTCTTATCATCCAATTTCCAATGAGCCTTTGATGCCTTTTCTGCTATCTAAAGAATAAAACGCAAAATCAGCCCACTACATAAAACCTCTACAATTTGACCTCTAATATCTGTATAACTTTACCTACCATTAGATCTCCTATTTCTTTATACAGTTTTATTTACTGTTTCCACAAACATATATAATTTTGGCACATTTGTTCAAGTTTTTCTACAGTTTGAAACACTCTCATAAGATATGTCTGCTCATCAAAGCCTTCAGAGCCTTACTCAAATTGCCAGTTATTCCAAGATTATTTTCCAGAAGAATTAATCTTTTCCCATTATCTCCTCTTATCACTTAATTTATTATTTCATTATAATATCCATCACATGGCAAAGTGGTTGAAGACACTAGCAACGAGTTAGAAAAACATAGCTTCAAAGCTGTGCCCTACCACTCACCAAGCCATGTAACTTTGGGCAAGTTACTTAACCTCCATGAAATTTGGCTTTCATTTACTGAATTGATTATGTGCATATGGTATATTCTGTATACATGGAAACCAAAGAAATTCAGTGAAGAGGAAGCAGAATAAGCCATCAGGCTACCAGACCTAAGCTTCATATTCAATCATGCTTACCAGAGAAATCCAATAGTTTATATCAGTCAGCAGAGTAAAGATAGAATAGGAATGAGTAGGGGTAAAAGGTCTCTTATTTGCTTACCCAATCAATAATAAGGCATTATTTCATTTTCCACTTTCCTTTGAAATCATTGTACTCTCAGCAAGTAGCCCAAGAAAAGAGGGGCATTGGACAATATACTTCAAGGACAAAATCCCACTCTGGATCCCAAACAGTGCAGGACACTCCCCTTTGTTTTTATATCTAATGGAAATATTCAAGCACTTTCTGAAAGTGGTAAAAGTTATGTGTGAAACCTCTTAATGCTGTTGTTTGGAAAGTAAATTAATCAAACCCTACATTTCATAAAATATTTCCTCCACAAGTATTTATTGACTATAAACTGTAGGTCAACATATAATTATTATTGTGGCTCTAACAGTGAACATGACATTCATAGTCCCTTTTCTTAGGTTTTATGCTCTCATAGAGAAGATTAACATTAACTTGATCACTTTTCAAGTCTGATGAGTGTTATTAAAGGAGATATATGCCTCTGGTGTCATACAAACAAACGATAGAGAACTTAATCCAGTTTATGGATGAAAGTAGGCCACTCTTGTTAACTGCTGTCATGAACTGAATGTTTGTATTCCCTCAAAATTCATATGTTGAAACTCTAAGCCCCAATATGTCCGTACTTGGAGACAGGGCCTATAAGGAGGTAATTAAGGTTAAACGAGGTTATAATGGTATAATGGTAGGGCTCTGATCCAATAGGATTCGTGGTTTATGTTTTGTTTTGTTTTTGAGACAGAGTCTCACTGGCACCAGGCTGGAGTGCAGTGGCATGATATCAGCTCACTGTAACCTCTGCCTCCCAGGTTCAAGCAATTCTCTTGGCTTAGCCTCCTGAGTAACTGGGACTACAGGCTTACATCACCACACCAGCTAATTTTTGTATTTTTAGTAGAGATGATAAGAAGAGACAGCAGAGAGAGCTAGCTTTTTTTTCTCCCTCTCTATACCCCAAGGAAAAATCACGTGAGGACATGGCAAGAAGAAGGTCAGTTAGGTAGCTCTCACAAGAAACTGAGCACTGCCAGAACTTTGATCTTGGACTCTGAAAGAGATGCCTCCAGAAATGTGAGAAAATAAATTTCTTTTGTATAAGCATGCAATTCATGGTGTTTTGTTATGGCAGCCCAAGAGGATGGAAGGAAGAAATGAAGAAATGAGGAAAGGAGAAAAAGGAATGGAAGAAAAGGGAAGGGATTGGTAGGGGAGTGAAGAAGAGAGGGGGGTAAGAAAGAGAGAATAAAAGAATTTGCTTTTATTATTTTCCAACTAAAATGACATTTCCTTCTCCTTTCAGAATATAATGGACTTCATCATGTGAAACTCCTGCATATGTGAGGCTCTAGGCCAGTAGTCCCCAAACTTTTTACACAGGGGGCCAGTTCACTGTCCCTCAGATGGTTGGAGGGCCGCCACATACTGTGCTCCTCTCACTGACCACCAATGAAAGAGGTGCCCCTTCCTGAAGTGCAGTGGGGGGCCGGATAAATGGCCTCAGGGGGCTGCATGCGGCCCACGGCGGGCCGAAGTTTGGGGACGCCTGCTCTAGGAAAATGCTTACATTACAAGAAAGATGCATCTATGTAATATATGTATCTCTCAGAATTACTCTTTCCTATTCCCATAGCATTTGGTGGAGCACTTTAAGCTTATCGAGTGCTATTAAGTACTTGCTGAGTTCATGTCAAAACTTTTCTGGCTATAGATTGTTTCAAATCTATATAATGAATATGTATCTGCAAACTAATAGTGAAATAATGCTGTGTTTAAGCTTACCAGAAATCTTCATGGCTTACAACAATAAGTATTTATTCTCAAGCTCATAGGTTTGCAGGTTGTGATTTGGCTGATCTATGCTGGGCTATGCAGCTCTGCTTTAGCCAGTAGTAGGCTGTGGATGGCTCTAGGATGAGGCTGAAACAAAGTATATTCAACATTTCTCTCATACACCTGTTCTTATGGCAATTCACCAGCATGCTAAACCCGTATTACTCAAAAAGCACATTTAAGGCCTCTGTTAAAGTCATATCCATTAACGTTCTTTTTTTTTTTTTTCTTCCGAGACAGGGTCTTGCTGGGTCTCCCAGGCTGGAGTACAGTGGCCCGATCGTTGCTCACTGCAACCTCCACCTCCTGGGCTCAAGCTGGCATTCGGTTGAGCAACTGACCAAAGAAAGTCATGTGACAAAGCCCCAAATCAAAGGAATAAGAATATATATCCTAACTACAGTGAAAAAGTGAAAAGAATAAATATTTACTGAATAATAAGCCACATATTTTATAGAGATTCAGACAAGATGATCTCTAAGTAAGAAAGGAAACTAAATAGAAACTAGATGCTGGTAACAAAAAGATGACTTAGAGTTTCAGATCTTAAGTAGCTTATAGTCTGAAGGCTGGTGGGGATTAAGGGAGAGACAAGTAAGAAAAGCACTATAAATATATTGAACTAAGTATAATAACAATGATGGTAGAATGATTAATTCTGTGTGGAGGACATTTGAGCTTTAAAGGGTAGTAGAAGTTTATCGGATCAAGTTGTTTGGGATTCAGAGAAGACAGAATTCTAGGCAAAGATATGTGAACTAGAATTGCATAATTTAAAAGTGGAATTTTTAAGATGTGGCTAAAGCACAAAATACATAGAAAAAATGGTGGGAAATGACATAGGAGATGCAAGAGTCAAATCTTATCATTATAAGTCAGGCTTAAAAATTTGGTCTGCAGTGCCATTGAAGAATATTAAATAGGAAAATAATATGTTAAAATGTTTAGAATTATGGCTCAATAGAGAGGAAGAATAACTGGCTAGATGAGTTTAAGGAATAGCAGAGAGAGTTCAAGTATGAGACCACAGAGACCTGAACCAAAGCAGTGGCAATGTGAATGATGAGAAGGGAATATTAACAAATTTATGAAATATTACTGTATATCCTTTTTAATGACTGCAAATTTCAGAACCTTCTGAGTTGTAAGTGACTTAAACTCAACTCCAGTTAGTTTAAGCAAAACCTGGCAGCTCTCAGAAATAAAAACATAAAAATAAAACAAACTACAGGAACCAGCACAACTCTAAAGGCCTTGGGGATGGAACAGAGAATTTAAATGTTGTTTACATTTTCTCCCAATCTTTCATCAATGTTTATTCACTTAATTCTCTCCCACTGTAGAAAAACCTACTACACATGGAGGAGGAATATGGCCACAGAAAGTTCCAAACCACATTCTTCTAAATAAAGGAAAGAAAAGGCCCTCTATTTAAAATATTTTTTAAAAATAAAAACTCTTGAGGAAGGTTCTATTGCCCCAACTCAGGTCATATGTTCATCCTACAATACAGTGAGCAAAATACCATGAGTTACCCAAGTTATCTGCTGATCCTCTCAGAGAAAAGTCATCTGTTATCAGTAGAGGAAATGGATAAATTTTTATCTAACCAACCACATCAATCTGTATCAGCTACTGAGAGAGTAAAAGACTAGTTGAGGATGACAAGTTGAGAGTTCCCACTTGTCAGCAAGAATATTAGTGACATATTAATGATAATAGGTACCACAGGAAGGAAAAAATGTATGAAGAAACATTTTTAGAAATATCAAGTTTGACCTTAAACTTAGATTATTTAAACCATGAATTATTCAAATGGCAATATTCAATAACCACTAAATTTTTCTTTGTACAAGACTGGGATATAAATAGAGAGAAAGTGTATAACAATAGCAATTAATGATTTAGAAGAATAAAGACAGAAATTTCATTTCTGTATTTGACATAAAAGCATTAAATCCAGGGAATATCTCTTTCCATATGAGAAAGAACACTTGAAAATAATGATTTAAGAGTCTCTGAGGCTATTTTAATGGAAATTTGAACCAATTGAACCATTTGAAAATATCTATTGAAATGCATATGATTGACATTATTTTTATGAAAGGGAAAAACGATGCAGCTTAAATGGAAACAATATAATGTACTACCAAATACAAGATCTGCTGCCCTCATTGCTACTGCTGATTCAGTCAGCAATGAGACTAATAAGCCTGTGAAGCTTTCTATTTTATCAGAAAGTAGAGGGCTGCTAATTAGCAGAAAATTTGGTTGAGTCCATCTTAGAAGCCAATAGTCCATATCTGGAAAAATTTGCAGGGATCTTATAAAAACTCCAAGTATTTGACACTACAGAGGTTCTACCAAGTGGATTAAAACATTATTACTTATTACTATACTCATAATCCCCAAGTGAAATAATATTTTCTGAAAACTCTCCATTTTGTGGTTCAATGAGATATTCCCAGCAACATACACACAAACAAAAAGACTATTGCAAAGGGGTTTTTCATAGACACTCAAATTAAAGCTGACAATTACCTTGATGGAAGAATAAATAATAAAACTTAAGGGATTTCTTAGCCCCAAAGTAGTTTTCAAGTTGCATAAAATGTTCCTTTTCTTCCTATATATTAAAGTACTCATGCCCTATACATTTAGCCTTCATAAAATATTCACAATGTTGCTTTCTATGTTGTTTAAAAAAAATAAGTATCTGTTACCAGAAGAAGGAAAATCCATTTTGCAAAATGACAGGGAGATCACCCAGCATAACTAAAATTATATTATTTAAAGGCACAGAAAGAAAATAGACAGCTGTTATACAATATAAAGATCTTCTTAAACCATACACTGTTTTTCTACAGAGGATTTTTAAGATGAAAAATAGATCTTGAGGGTCTTTGATAGGCCTGAGGCAATATTAAAGAAAAGCTCAAACATTCTTCTAAAAAGCACCTCTGTCTTCAAAATAACTTAGCAGCCAGCTTGCAATGCCTCCTTATTTACAGCCATTGTTCCCAGAGGAAGTGCACACTTGAGTGTGGACCACTATTAGTTTGTAATGAGCTTGCCAGGAATGATACAGGAAACAAATTTGTAACCATGTGCCATTTCCAGGTCAGAAACATCATGACACTCTTTTGGTGAAGTAGACAGGAATATGGAGTGGAGAAGGGATGTGGGGAGAGAAGCGGGAAGAAAAACGAAAAGATAAAGGACGCCTAGCAATAGTGAGCCATCTTCCTGTTCTTCTCCTAAAAAGCAGCCAAATAGAATGGAACTGAGGAAGACTGAGTTGCCAGTATAGTTCTGAGGAATCAGGATTATTTAGATCAACTGTCAATTCCCAGTTCAGGGGCCTTCAAAGGGCAGGCTTGAACTCTCAAATGAAACCATTTTGAAACAAAACAAAATGAAAAAGGGAAAAAACCAGCCCTGACATGTCACAGATTAGTAACAAAATGTCAAATGCTTCCCCTATACACCTAGGATGCCTCCATATTGTATGTTCACTTATATGATCCTAATGTGCCTCTCTCCATACAGAAAAGTGCACACCATCATCAACAGGGGAGGCTAGAGAATTAAACCTTATCTAAGAGAGCTGTCAATAAATCTATTGTTGGAGATACACGTGAATAGAAGTAGCAGAGGCAATCTTTGTCTTTTAAAGAGGTAGTTTTTCAAAAAGAGAATTACACAAAGTGCTCCTCTGTTTTTGTCAATATGCTGCCAGGTTTTGAAATGCTATTTTTCATCCAAACAATAAAAATCTTGACAAGTAAGCAGCAGAAAATCACTAAATACACTCGCAGCTGCATTTCAATCTATACAAAGTCTTTAAACAAAAACAACCAAAGAACAGCCTGGCCTAGCAAAATTATTTCACCATTTGAGCCTCAAGTCCAAGATAATTAAGAGACTGAATTTTGTATTTCCCCTGAAATTTTCCAAAAAAAAAAAAAGTTCAAATAAAAAATGAAAATACAGATGAGAAGATGTAGTTAAGATCTACATGTGAATTTCAAGAGCATAAAATCAAGGAGGCAATTTTCTTTCAACTTTACAATTGAAATTAGCCCCCCAAAATCCTCAATTATTTTCTTTCTAAAAAATATAAGTGAGCTCAAAACAATAGGGTTAGTGGAAGTGAAGGTAGAGATAGAGAAGAAACTGATGCTGGAAGACCCCGGTCAAACATCTAGCATAACTAGCAGCAATATACATTTGAGGGAAAGCGGAAAAAAAGAGTGTTTACATCATCTAAGCAAAAGATTATAAAGATCTGAATTACTAAGACTGGTAGTAGGAATTTTTTAAAATGAGAAATATTGATAGCAGCTGGAGACAGACAGCAGGGACATACTCTAGGCAGGTCCTAGGCATACAGGTGCAGGTCCTTGGTGAAACCCAATCTTCAAACCAAAGATAATTTAAAGTGTGAAAACGGGCTGAGCTGCCAGTTCCAGATGGAGTCCACAACCAAAGTGAGAACTTCTATTCCTGTTTTGCCACTCTTTCCTGATTGGTTCTTTCTGGATAATGCTTTTTAACCAACTGAATGTTGCCTCTTCCAAGGTTACCCATAGCGAGTGACTCCTGATTCCAAACCTATAAAAACCCCAAACTCAGCCACACAGATGGCTACCCACTTTTGGGCTTGTTCTCACACAGTGGGCTACCCACTTCAGGTCCCTTCTTGTCAAGAGCTTTCCTATCACTCGATAAAATTATTTTCTGCCTTGCTCACTCTCCGGTGTCTACACACCTAATTCTTCTTAGGTGTGGGACAAGAACCCAGAACCCACCAAAGAGCAGGAGCTAAAAAGGGCTATAACATGCTCCTGGCTAGTTCACCAAGCTGTGGATGGCATGAATAAAAAGACCTGTGATATATTCTCATTCACCAGACTATGGGAGTGTAGAGCTGTAACCCTTCTGGGGGCCCAGACCTCAGGATGCCCCAAGCCAGAACTATAACATGCCCCCATTTACCCAGCTGCCAATCAAGAATGAGAGAGAGAACTATGGCATTCCCTGGGGGCTCAGACCTCGGGACTCCCCAAGGAGTGACAGAAGCTGTGACAGCACTTTGGGCCTTCACAGTTGCTGGTATCTTCAAGTTTTGGGGCACTGCCATGTCTCCCTCGTCTAGATGCTGGCACTCAAGGTAGAACCCAGTTGTGGCATGCCTGGTGCAGCCTTGGGTGGAGCGCAGAGCCACAGCAGGCTGGTAGCATGAGCCAAGCACAGCCTGCCAGACCAAGAGGCCAGAGCAAACCCAATAGGCTCCAACAAAACCCAGGCAAAGGTACCACCCTCCCCACGGAGATTGCTAGCTGGCAAAATGGCACAGAATTAATCCTTTTTCAATATGTGATCAACATTTTTGTGGACATAATTAATGATATTTATTAATGAATGAAGGTAAGTATATTGAATATCTTTCATTTGCCCCTCCAGAGCCATTCTCTGTATTCTGCCCCCTGCTTTGTGCTACAGAAGGCTGACCTCTACAGACTATATCAATGGGTTCCCTTACTCCCTACCTTCTGGTTGGGCTTGGTTAATGGAAAGCACCAGACACAGGTGAAGGACAGAAAGTGTGAGGACAAAGTACTTATTCCTTTGGCTCCCTTTCTGCCTAGTTACAAGTTGTTGACTCTTCTACTGAAGACCAAAGCTCCTATCAGGTGTCCTTCTTTACATTTAGTCTTCCCCATGACTCCTATAATCACTTCCCTTCCTTTCTCCATCAACCCTAGTATGAGAAATAGTTCTGTATTATTAGCAGCCTAAGAATTCTAAAACATGCCATCTTAATTGTCCTAAACCCCACCATGCCCTTATGAATAGTTCCAGAATCTTGACTGATACAGTGAGATTGTTTTGTAAAAATAGAAGTTTATTTAGCTACTTTGTTAGTTTAAAAAAGCATGTCAGATATACACAGCAGGTGAATAATAACCATTTGCTGAATCAATTAATATAGATTACATTCTGTTAATATTTTGGGTCAGTTCCTGGTTTAAACTCTTTAAATCTCAAGAAAAAATAAAGAGTCATGAAACACATCAATTAGGCATCAAGAGCTTATAAAATTATAAGGAACAAAAGAAATCAATCATTTATAGAAACCCTTTAATAATTATTTAAAATACCTATTATGCTAGGAAGTACTCTAAATATATGTAGCTTTTCATAAAGGTGAAGGGAAAAAATAGCAACCTTCAAAATTAATACACTGAAAAGTATAAACATGAATCTGGAAATTCTAACTATGGCCAATTGAAGAGAAAGGCAAATTCTCCCCCAAAAAGTAACTGTAAACCTAAATATAACTGATAAAAAGGGTAATTTTTTAAAGTTATACAAAAATCAGAGAAGTTTTTGAATTGCTGAAAACTACTTAACTTACAGTAAGAATAGAGGGAAATTGTGACACTCTAGGCTGGAGCTTCTCCAATACTTGCCCCCAAGAATCTTGGTCTGAAGAATCTGCTATGTAAGGCAGGGCATAAGGACCTACAGAAGTTTTTCTGCCATGGTTGAGGAGGTCTTACTCAAATTGGAGAAGTGATGACCACTTCCAGGGGTACTGTCAGTGGAAATTACTTTTAAAAACTGGCTAGCAAGAAAGGGTAAAGGATGCAACTCTGCCAGGCTGAAGTACAGACCCAATTGTGGAAAGCATATTCTTGGCCAAGACTGTGTACATCCACAGTGGAGGCAGAGAGACCCACGTTATTTCAGAACTCTTGGTTTATCCTTAGGCTGCACATATGAACATAGAAAAATAGAAAAGGTCTAGCAGAAACTAAAACCCAGAGAGTAATTGAAGACAATCTAAACTATAAAAAATTATACAAAACCTTTAATTATCAACAAAAATTTAAAAGACCAGCAAAGAAACAAAAATGTGACTGACTCAGATAAAACTTAGGCAATAAAATCTATGAGTGCTTCAGAGCTGTATTTAACAGGCAAAGACTTCAAAGCATCGATAAGAAAATATATGTTTATAAAATAAATTATGACAATTATTAATAAACAATTAGTCAAAAAAAGATACAGAAATTTTTAAATAACCAAATGGAAATTCTCATGTGAAAGAATACAATAACTAAAATTAAAAATCATAAATGATACACAGTAGATTTGAGATGGCAGAAGAAAAATCAGTATAAATGAAAATAGGAAAATAGAAAATAGCAAATCTAAGAATGAAGAAAACATTTTAAAGAGAAAATGAACTAAGCTTCAAAGATCTACAGTGCAGAAAGTTTACCAACATGTGTGTAATAGGATTTACCCCAAGGAGAGAAGAGAGAATGAAAGGGGAAGGAGGGATTTAATGACTCAAAACTTCTAAAATCTAGTAAAAAACATGAATCTACAGATCCAGGATTCTTAATAAACTTCATGTAGCACAAAAATAAAGACATATTAACCTAGCTGTATCTATCATGAGCCCAATTGCTGAAAGCCAAACATAAAGGAAAATATTTAAAACAGTAAAGAAAAAAATGACTCATCACATACAAAGTACCCCAAGAAGACTAACAACTGACTTTCATCAAAGTCAATGGAGGCCAGAAGGCAGTAGAATGACATAATCAGAATGCTGAAGGAAAACTACTTTCAATAAAAAATTCTATATCCACCCAACTATCCTTTTAAACAAGAAGTAAAAATAAAGACATTTCATTAAGATCAAGAAAAGTCATTGTTAGCAGTCATGCCATGCAAGAGATAACAAAGTCTTTCAAAGTGATAGAACATGGTACCAAGAGGTAAATTCAATTTACAGTAAAAAATGAAGAACAACAGAAATGGTAAACATGTGGGCAAAGATGATTTTCTCATTTCTACCTTTCTCTAAAAGGCACAACATTGTAGAAGAAATTTGACATCTTAGCTGACATTGCTGACTGGGCTGTTTACAACTAAATTATCACAAGCTGAGTGGATTGAACAACAAACATTATTTCTATACTTCTGGAGTCTAGGAAGTCCAAGACCAAGGAGTCAGTGACTCCAGTGTCTGATGGAAGCATGAGTAATAGTCTTGTTGTGTCTCCCCAAATTCACATGTTGGAAATTGAATCACCAGTGCAACAGTGATGGGAGGTAGAACCTTCCGAGAGGTGTTTAGGTCATGAGGACTCTGCCTTCATTAATAGATTAATGCCACTATTTTTAAAAAGCTTGGGCCAGGCACAGTGGCTCACTCCTGTAATTCTAGCAATTTGGGAGGCCAAGGCAAGTGTATCACGAGGTCAAGAGATCAAGACCATCCTGGCCAACATGGTGAAACCCCGTCTCTACTAGAAAATACAAAAATTAGCTGGGTGTGGTAGCATGTGCCTGTAGTCCCAGCTACTCAGGAGGCTGAGGCAGGAGAATTGCTTGAACCCAGGAGGCCGAGACTGCAGTGAGCCCAGATTGCACCACTGCACTCCAGCCTGGCGCCTGGCAACAGAACAAGACTCTGTCTCCAAAAAAAAAAAAAAGGCCAGGCGCAGTGGCTCAAGCCTGTAATCCCAGCACTTTGGGAGGCCGAGGTGGGTGGATCACAAGGTCAAGAGATCAAGACCATCCTGGTCAACATGGTAAAACCCCGTCTCTACTAAAAATACAAAAAAATTAGCTGGGCATGGTGGCGCATGCCTGTAATCCCAGCTACTCAGGAGGCTGAGGCAGAAGAATTGCCTGAACCCAGGAGGCAGAGGTTGCGGTGAGCCGAGATTGTGCCATTGCACTCCAGCCTGGGTAACAAGAGCGAAACTCCATCTAAAAAAAAAAAAATGCTTGTAGGAGTGTAGCCTCACTGCCCTGCTTTTCTGCCATGTGCAGACAAAGAGTTAATCTTTTTACTCTAAAACTAAAGCCAGGCAATAGCCCCACAAGAAAACTAATAACTAATATGCCTCATAATAATAGACGGCAAAATTTTTAACAAAAAATTAGCAAACAGACTAACTCCAGTAACATATTGAAAGAATTATACATTATTACTAAGTAGAATTCATCCCAAGAATACAAGGTTGGTTTCATGTTTAAAAATCAATTGATATAAGACACCATACTACTATAGAAGAGCATTAAAATAACAAGACAATTTCAACAAATGAAGAAAAAGGACAGCACTACACAAATTCAACACCCATTCATAATATAACTCTTGATATACTATGGGTAGAAGGCAATTTCTTCAAACTGTATGTGTGGGCTACAGCTAACACCACACGTTAAAGGGAAAAAATAATCTGCCCCCCAAAATCAGGAACAAAACAAGATTGCTGACTCTTGCTATTAATATTTAATATTATAATGGAGGTTATAAATAGTGCCTTGGGCGGGGAGGGAGAGAGGGAGAGAGAGAGAGAGAGAGAGAGAGAGAGAGAGAGAGAGAGAGAGAAATGTATATTGCAAAGAAAAAAGTAAAAATGTTCTTATTCACAGATGATGATGATGTGGTCCTATATGTGGAATGCCTCAGGAATCCACAGAAAAAGTATGGAGACTAATAAAAAAAGTTTATAAAGGATATAGAATCTAAGACAAGTGAAATTCTATTGTAGCCCTATATGCTAGCAAAAAAACATTGGGAATTAAAATTGAAAATTTCAATTCATGACAGTAATCGAAAAATTAAGAATAAAGTTAATTTTAAAAGTACACAACTTATACAATGCAAGTTATAAAAAATGGCTTAGAGAAATTCAAGATCCAAATAAACAGGACTGAAGAACCAGTATAATCTCAATATCAATTCTCCCCTAAATTCATGTGTAACTTTAATTCACTACCTATCAAAATGCCAACAGAGTTTTTACAGAAATTGACAAGTTGATATTAAATGTTATAGAAATTAAAATAATCTATAATAGCAAAGACAATTTTAAAATAATAATACTGAGGAACTTACACTATTTATAAAGCCACAGTAACCAAATATTTTAATGATGACACAAGTACAGATATACAGATCAACAGGACATATTTGAGAGTTAAAAAATAAATTCTTATATATGTAATCAATTTATCTTCTACAAAAACGTGAAGTCAATTAAAAGAGGAAAGAATAGTGCTTCTAAGAAATGGTGCTGGACAACTTGCATCAAGATGCAAGATAACAATTTTTTAAATTGTAATTTAAGTTCTGGGGTACATGTGCAGAACATGCAGATTTGTTACATAGGCATATACATGCCACAATAGTTGCCTGCATCCATCACCCCATCATCTACATTACGTATTTCTCTGAATGCTATCCCTCCCCTAGGCCCCCAACCCCTGAGAGTCTCTGGTGTGTGATGCTCCCCTTCCTGTGTCCATGTGTTCTCATAGTTCAACTCCCACTTATGAGTGAGAACATGCAGTGGTTGGTTTTCTGTTCTTACATTAGTTTGCTGAGACTGATGGTATCCAGCTTCATCCATGTAACTGCAAAGGACATGAACTCATCCTTTTAATGGCTGTATAGTATTCCATATGGTGGTGTATATGAGCCACATTTTCTTTATCCAATCCATCATTAATGGGTATTTGGGTTGGTTCCAAGTCTGTGCTACTGTGAACAGTGCTACAGTAAACATACATGTGCATGTGTCTTTATAATAGAATGATTTATAATTCTTTGGGTATATACCAAGTAATGGGATTGTTTGGTCAAATGGTATTTCTAGTTCTAGATCCTTGAGGAATTGCCACACTGTCTTCCACAATGGTTGAACTGATTTACACTCACACCAACAGTGTAAAAGCGTTCCTAATTCTCCATATCCTCTCCAGAATCTGTTGTCTCCTGACCTTTTAATGATCACGATTCTAACTGGCATGAAATGGTATCTCAATGTGGTTTTAATTTGCATTTCTCTAATGATTGGTGATGATGAGTTTTTTACATATGTTTGTTGGCTTCATAAATGTCTCCTTTTGAGAAGTCTCTGTTCATATCCTTCACCAAATTTTTTATGTTCATCAAGGATATTGGCCTGAACTTTTCTTTTATAGTTGCACCTCTGCCAGGTTTTGGTATCAAGATGATGTTGAACTCATAAAATGAGTTAGGGAGGATTCCCTCTTTTTCTATTGTTTGGAATAGGTTCAAAAGGAATGGTACCAGCTCCTTTTTGTTCTTCTGGTATAATTCAGCTGTGAATCTGTCTGGTCCTGGACTTTTTTAAGTTAGAAGGCTATTAATTGCTGCCTCAATTCAACTTCTTCATGTTTTAGTCTTGGAAGGGTGTAAGTGTCCAGGACTTTACCCATTTCTTCTAGATTTTCTGTTTTATTTACATAGAGGTGTTTATGGTATTCTCTGATGGTAGTTTGTATTTCTGTAGGATCGGTGGTGATATCACCTTTATCATTTTTTACTGCACCTATTTGATTCTTCTCTCTGTTCTCTTTTATTACTCTGGCTAGCAGTCGATCTATTTTGTTGATCTTTTCAAACACCCAGCTTTTGGACTCATTTATCTTTTGAAGGGTTTTCTTGTGTCTCTATCTCCCTCAGTTCTGCTCTGATCTTAAGTTATTTCTTGTCTTCTGCTGGCTTTTGAATTTGTTTGTTCTTGCTTCTCTAGTTCTTTTATTTGTGACATTAGGGTGTTGATTTTAGAACTTTTTGGCTTTCTCTGTTCGGCATTTAGTGCTATAAATTTCCCTCTACACACTGCTTTAAATGTGTCCCAGAGATTCTGGTACATTGTGTATTTGTTCTTACTGGTTTCAATGAACATCTTTATTTCTATCTTCATTTCATTGTTTATCCAATCAACTTTCAAGAGCCAGTTGTTCAGTTTCCATGAAGTTGAGTGTGTTTCTTAATCCCGAGTTCTAATTTGATTGCAATTTAGAGACTGAGAGACTGTTTTTTATGATTTCCTTTCTTTTGCATTTGCTAAGGAGTGTTTTACTTCCAATCATGTGGTCAATTTTAGAATAGGTGTGATGTAGTGCTGAGAAGAATGAATATTCTGTTTATTTGGGGTGGAGGGTTCTGTAGATGTCTATTAGGTCCGCTTGGTCCAGATCTGAGTTCAAGTCCCGGATATTCTTATTAATTTTCTGTTTCATTGATCAGTCTAATATTGACAGTAGGGTATTAAAGTCTCTCACTATTATTGTGTGGGAGTATAAGTCTCTTTGTAGGTCTCTACAAACTTGCCTTATGAATCTCATTGCTCCTGTATTGGGTGCATATATATTTAAAATAATTAGTTATTGTTGCATTGATCCATTTACCATTATGTGATGTCCTTCTTTGTCTCTTTTGATCTTTGATGATTTAAAGTCTGTTTTACCAGAGACTAGGATTACAACCTTTGCTTTCTTTTCTTTTTCCTTTTTTTTTTTTTCTTTCCATTTGCTTGGTAAATCTTCCTCCATCCCTTTATTTAGAGCATATGTGTGTCTTTGCATGTGACATGGGTCTCCTGAATACAGCACACTGATGGGTCTTAACTCTTTACCCAGTTTGTTAGTCTGTGTTCTTTAACTGGGGACATTTAGCCTATTTACATTTAAGGTTAATTTTGTTATGTGTGAATGTGATCCTGCCATTATAATGCTAGCTGGATATTTTCCCCATTAGTTGATGCAGTTTCTTCCTAGCATCAACGGTCTATACAATTTGCTATGTTTTTGCAGTGGCTGGTACTGGTTGTTCCTTTCCATGTTTATTGCTTCCTTCAGAAGCTCTTCTAAGTCAGGCCTGGTGGTGACAAAATCTCTCAGCATTTGCTTGTCCATAAATGATTTTACTTCTGTTTGTCCGAATATGAAATTTGGGGTTGAAAATTATTTTCTTTAAAAACGCTGAATATTGGCCCCACTTTCTTCTGCCTTGTAGGGTTTCTGCAGAGAGGTCCACTGTGAGTCTGATGGGCTTCCCTTTGAGGGTAACCTGACCTTTCTCTCTAACTTCCCTTAGCATTTTTTCCTTCATTTCAACCTTCGTGAATCTGACAATTACGTGTCCTGGGGTTGCTCTTCTTGAGGAATATCTCTGTGGTATTCTCTGGATTTCCTGAATTTGAATATTAGCCTGCCTTGCTAGGTTGGGGAAGTTCTCCTAGATAATATCATAGTGTTTTTCAACTTGGTTTCATTTCCCCCTTCCTTTTCAGGTACACCAGTCAAATGTAGATTTCATCTATTCACATAATCCCGTATTTCTTAGAGGCTTTGTTCATTTCTTTTCACTATTTTTTCTCTAATCCTGTCTTCTCGCTTTATTTCACTGAGTTGATCTTCAATCTCTGATATCCTTTCTTCTATTTGATTGATTCAGCTACTGAAACCTGTGTATGCTTTACTAACTTCTCATGCTGTGTTTTTATGTTCTTCTCTAAACTGGTTATTCTAGTTAGCATTTTGTCTAACCTTTTTTCAATGTTCTTACCTTTCTTGCATTGGGTTAGAACATGATCTTTTAGCTTGGAGAAGTTTGTTATTGCCTACCTTCTGAAGCCTGCTTCTGTCAGTTCATCAAACTCATTCTCCATCCAGTTTTGTTCCCTTGCTGGTGAGGAGCTGTGATCCCTCGGAGAAGAAGAGGCATTCTGATATTTGGAGTTTTCACTCATTTTGCACTGTTTTCTTCCCATCATCATGGATTTATCTTCCTTTGGTCTTTCAGGTCAGTGACCTTTGAATGGGGTCTCTGAGTTGATGTCCTTTTTGTTGATGTTGAAACTATTTCTTTCTGTTTCTTAGTTTTCCTTCTACCAGTCAGGCCCCTGTGCTGCAGGTCTGCTGGAGTTTGCTGGAGGTCCACTCGAGACCCTGCTTGCCTGCAAATCACCAGCAGAGACTGCAGAAGAGCAAAGATTGCTGCTGTTCTTTCCTCTGGTAGCTTCATCCCAAAGGGGTACCTGCCAGATCCCAGCCAGAGCTTTCCTGTATGAGGTGTCTGTCAGCCCCTACAGGGAGGTGTCTCCCAGTCAGGATACACGGGGATCAGGGAGCCACTTGCGGAGGCAGTCTGTCTTTAATCAGAGCTCGAATGCAGTGTTGGAAAATCTGCTGCTCTCTTCCAAGTTGCCAAACAGAGATACTTAGGTTTGCTAAAGCTGTAACCACTACCACTCCTTTTCCCAGGTGTTCTCTCCCAGGAAGGTGGAGGCTTTATTTATAAGTCCCTGATAGGCTGCTGCGTTTGTTCAGAGGATGCTCTGCCCAGTGAGGACATCTTGTGAGACAGTGCCTGCAGCTGCTGATCTGTGTTGTGCTCCACCCAGTTCAGATTTCCTGTCAGCTTTGCTTACACTGTAGGGTTAAAAATGCCTACTCAAGCCTCAGCAATGGTGGATGCCCCTCCCCCAACCAAGCTCCAATGACCCAGTTTGAGCTCAGATTGCTGTGCTGGCTGCAAGAATTTCAAGCCAGTGGATCTTAACTTGCTGGTCTCTGTGAGGGTGAGACCTGCCAAGCGAGACCACTTGGCTCCCTGACTTCAGCCACCTTTCCAGGGAAGTGAACAGTTCTGTCTTTCTGGCATTCCAGGTGCCACTTGGGTATGAAAAAAAAAAAAAAAAAACTGCTGTGGCTAGCTTGTTTTCTGCCCAAGCATCCACCCAGTTTTGTTCTGAAAACCCTGGTGGTTGTGTAGGTACCAAGGACTCTCCTGGTCTGCAGGTTGTGAAGACCATGGGAAAAGTGCAGTATCTGAGCCGGAGTGCATGAAACAGTCCTCAATGGCTAGGAGAGGGAGTTACCTGGCCCCTTGTGGTTCCCAGGTGAGGTGATGCCCTACCCTGCTCCAGCTCACCGTCCTTCGGCTTCACTCACTGTCCAAAAAGTCCCAATGAGATTAACCAGGTACTTCAGTTGAAAACGTGGAAATTACCAAGCTTCTACACTGATCTCGCTCAGAGCTGTGCACCAAAGCTTTTCCTATTCAGCCATCTTGCCCAGGAACTCCGATAATAATTATTCTACCCATATTGTAGTAGGCAGAATAATAAGCCCCCCAAAAAGTCCATGTTTTAATCCCTGAAACTGGGAATACATCTTACACAATACCAAAAGGTATTTGCAGATGTGATTATAGTAAAATCATATCAAAAGATTATCCTGGTTATCCAGGTGAGCTCAATGCAATCACAACTGTCCTTAAAACAAAGAGATAGAAGAGTGAGTGTGTGTGTGTGGGGGGGGGGGGGGGGGGTGTGTAGAAAGAGAGAGAGAGAGAGAGAAACAGAGACACAGAGAGAGATTTTAAGATTTTCTTCTGGTGCATTTGAAGAGAAAAGGCCCATAAGTCAAAGAACACAGTCAGCCTATAGATGATGAAAAAGGCAAGAAATGTATTTTCCTCTTGATCCTCTAGAAGAAATCCGGTCCTGTAATGTCATATTACCATTTTAATGCCCATTTCAGACTCATATCAAAAACTGTAAGATAAAAAATGAATGTTGTTTCAAGACACTATGTGATATGTAATATACTAGAAACAATAAATTACTGCACTTACAAGATACAGAAAAATTAACTAAAATGAACTACACACCTAATGTAAGAGCTACACAATATTAAAAAAGAAGTACACAGGAAACTACCATTATGACACCAGGTTGGGCAAAATGTTCTTAGCTGTGGCACCAAAAAGAATCCATAAAAAAAAGGAATAACTGGATGTCATCAAAGCTTAAAACTTCTCTTCAAAAGACACTACTATGAGAAGATAGACATATGGAGACGACATAGAATTTCATTTAAATAACCTAATAGAAATAATGGAATTCAAAAGTACAACGAATCAAAAGTACAAATTGAAAAAAAAATAACAAGAAGTATCAACAGCAAATCGGGCAGAAGAAAGCCACAGCAAATTTAAAGCTAGGACTACTGAGATCTCCAATCTGAGGAACAGGGAACAAAATGAAAAAAAATAATAGAACCTTAGAAATCTTTGGGAAACCCTCAAGCACACCAACATACACACACTGGGAATCTCAGAAGAAGAGGAGATAAGGAAAAAAGGGAAAAGAATATTTTAAGAAATGCTGCCTGAAAACTTCCTAAATTTTATGAAAACATTAATATGCCCATCAAAGAAACTCAAAGCCCGGTAGAATAAACTTAGAGACACTTAGACACATTATAATCAAACATTTGAAAGACAAAGACAGAGTCTGAAAAGAAAAGGAGAAAAGTAACTCATCATTAACAAGAAATCCTCAGCAAGAGTAACACCTAATTTCTTTTTTTGAGTATTAAAAAATTGAAGAAGATTGGAATTATCTCATGTATTTTTTACAAAAACAATGATATGTAATTAGAAATCAATAAAAAAAGAAATTTCAGAAAATTCAAAAACCAATGAAAATTAAACAACATGCTCCTATATAACAAATTGATCAATTGAAAAATTAAAAGGGAAATTTCAAAGTATGTTTAAACACACAAAAATTAAAACATAGCATACTAAACCTTTGTGATGCAGCAAGAGTAATTTCAACATCAACCTTGGTAATAAATTTTTGGCTAAGTCTCCAAAAGTAAATGCAAAAAAAAAAAAAAAAAGAAAAGAAAAAAAAAAAAAGAAAGAAACAAGTGGGACCTAATTTAACTAAAGAGCTTCCACCCAGCAAAAGAAACTATCAGAGGAGATTCAAGTTGGCTGATAAGACACAACTCCAGCACACAACACCCAGGGAGAGAGACACGAAAATTGAGAGATCTCCTAGCTCCAACCAAGGTACCAGGTGCATTTCAACGGGTCTGGTCTGACTGTGAGCAAAGCCCCCACAGGGCATACCAAGGCAGGGAGGAGTGCTCCTTCACCCAGAAAGTGCATCTGACTGGCAAACTGGAGCGTCCACCCATCCCAGCACTCCAGTCCACATACAGTGCTTCCCCAAAAACCTCAGCAATACACAGAACAGGGGATCTTTGCCAGTCAAGAGCTGGGAATTACAAGCATGCAGTTGAATAAGAGCCCACAGACCAGGCTAACGCCCCCCTCCCTCCACCCGGAGAGAGAGTGAGCTGTAAGCTTGAGCAGCTGGGTGGGCCCCTACCCCATGACCAGAGAGAGAGGAAGCTGAAAGGGGGAGATACTCGGTGCAGCTAGGAGGATCCCTACCCTCCCCCACAAACCCAAGGGCTGAAGCTCTGACTCTAGTCAGTTGCTCAGCCAGTGCCACAATCTGAGATGAACCCTGAATGATCCAGCCCAGTGGAGGAATGGCACAATCCACCATTAAAGGGGTGGAACTGCACTACATGTTTTAACAAAAAACACAGGAAGCCTACATAGCAATGGGACGGCATTCCTGAAAACCCAGCAGCGCCTACAGGTTAGCAGAAGAGGTGGGCCTAATCTCCCAGTATAAACAAAAAAGACACAAGAAGCTTCCCTAGTAACTGAAAGGAGTCCCTAGAAACCCAGTGGTGCCTCCACAGGCAGACAAGCAACCTCATCAAGCAGCTCCTTGACACCACAGGCAGGTAAATCCATAAAGATGGGAGAAAAACAGCACAAAAAAGATGAAACCATCAAAAACCAGAAAACCTCTCCTCCTTTAAGGGATTACAATTCCTCAACAACACAGGATCACAACTTGACCGAGGAGTGTGATAAATTGACAGAAACAGGCTTCAGAAGGTGGATAATAACAAACTCTTTTGAGCTAAAGGAACACATTCTAACTCAATGCAAAGAAATCTAAAACCTTGAAAAAAAGTTAGATGAAATGCTAACTAGAATAACCAGCTTAGAGAAGAACATAAATGACTTGATGGAGTTGAAAAACACAACATAGGAACTACGTGAACCAAACACAAGTTTCAATAGCCGAATCAATCAAGCAGAAGAAAGGATATCAGAGATTGAAGATGAACTCAATGATAGAAAAAGAGAAGGCAAGACAAAAGAAAAAAAGAGTGAAAAGAAATGAACAAAGCTTCCAAGAAATATGGGATTATGTGAATAGACCTAATCTACACTTGATCGGTGTACATGAATATGATGGGGAGAATGAATCCAAGCTGGAAAACAAGAACCAGGATATTATCCAGGAGAACTTCCCAAGCCTCGCAAGGCAAATTTCAAATTCAAGAAATACCGAGAACTCCAGAAAGATATTCATCAAGAAGAGCAACCCCAAGACACATAATCATCAGACTCACCAGGGTTCAAATGAAGGAAAAATGCAAAACGCAGCTAGAGAGAAAGGTCAGGTCACCCATAGAGGGAAGCCAATCAGACTCACAGCAGATCTCTCGGCAGAAACCCTACAAGCCAGAAGACAGTGGACCAATATTCAACATCCTTAAGAAAAGAACTTTCAACCTAGAATCTCATATCCAGCCAAACTAAGCGTTGTAAGTGAAGGAGAAATAAAATCCTTTACAGACAAGCAATTATTCAGAGATTTTGTCATCACCGGACCTGCTTTACAAGAGCTCCTAAAAGAAACACTAAGCACGGAAAGGAACAAGTACCAGTCACTGTAAAAGCAAATCAGTTGGCAAAGATGAAAAATGCAATGAAGAAAATGAGACAACTTATGGGAAAGAAAACCAGCCAATAAAAAAATGGAAAAATCAAATTCACACAAAACAATATTAACATTAAAAGTAAATGGCCTAAACACCCCAGTCAAAAGACACAGACTGGCAAATTGGATAAAAAATCAAAACCCATCAGTGTGCTGTATTCAGGAAACCCATCTTACACACAAAGACATACATAGGCTCAAAATAAAGGGATGGAAGAAGATTTACCAAGCAAATGGAGAACAGGAAAAAGCAGGGGTTGCAATCCTAGTCTCCAATAAAATGGACTTCAAACCAACGAAGATTAAAGGAGACAAAGAAGGATACTACATAATGGTAAAAGGATCAATCCAACAGGAAGAGCTATCCTAAATATATATGCGCCCAACACAGGAGCACCCAGATACATAAAACAAGTTCTTAATGACCTAAACCGAGATTGAGACTCCCACACAATAACAGTGGGAGACTTCAACAGTCCACTGTCAGTATTAGACAGAACAAAAAGACAGAAAATTAATAAGAATATCCAGGACTTGAATGCAGAGCTGGAACAAGCAGACCTAATAGACATATACAGACTGCTCCACCCCAAATCCAAAGAATATACATTTTTCTCAGCATCATATTGCACTTACTCTAAAACTGACCACATCATTAGAAGCAAATCACTCCTCAGCAAATGCAAAAGAACAGAAGTCATAGCAAACAGTATATCAGACCACAGCACAATCAGACTAGAACTTAAGATCAAAAAAAACACTCAAACTCACACAACCACTTGGAAACTAAACAACTTGCTTCTGAGTGTCAACTGGATAAACAATGAAATGAAGGCAAACATAAAGATGTTCTTCAAAACCAACTGGAATGAAGACACAACTTACCAGAATCTCTGGGACACCTTTAAAGCAGTGCCAAAAGGAAATTTATAACAATAAATACCCAACAGAGAAGAGAGGAAAGATCTAAAATCAACACCTTATCATCAAAATTGAAAGAGCTGGAGGAGCAAGATTAAAAAAAAAAAAAAAAAAACTCAAAAGCTAGCAGAAAACAAGAAATAACTAAGATCAGAGCAGAAATCAAGGAGATAGAGACACAAAAAAACCTTTCAAAGAAAACAATAAATCCAGGAGCTGTTTTTTTTTAAAGATCAACAAAATAGACCACTAGCCAGATTAATAATAAAGAAAAGGCAGAAGAATCAAATAGATGCAATAAAAAACGATAAAGGGGATATCACCACTGATCCCACAGAAATACAAACTACTATCAGAGATTACTACAAACAACTCTATGCACACAACCAGTAAACCAGGAAGAAATGGATAAATTCCTAGACACTTGTACTCTACCAAGACTAAACCAGGAGGAAGTTGAAACCCTGAATAGACCAATAACAAGGGCTGAAGTAGAGGCAGCAATCAATAGCCTACCAACCAAAAAAAGTCCAGATCAAGACAGGTTCACAGCCAAATTCTACCAGACACACAAAGAGAACTGGTATCACCGGGCGCGGTGGCTCAAGCCTGTAATCCCAGCACTTTGGGAGGCCGAGGCGGGTGGATCACGAGGTTGAGAGATCGAGACCATCCTGGTCAACACGGTGAAACCCCGTCTCTACTAAAAATCTAAAAAAATTAGCTGGGCATGGTGGCGCGTGCCTGTAATCCCAGCTACTCAGGAGGCTGAGGCAGGAGAATTGCCTGAACCCAGGAGGCGGAGGTTGCGGTAAGCCGAGATCACGCCATTGCACTCCAGCCTGGGTAACAAGAGTGAAACTCTGTCTCAAAAAAAAAAAAAAAAAAAAAAGAGAACTGGTATCAAATAATATAAAAGGAGGGAATCCTCCCTAACTCATTTTATGAGACCAATATCATCCTGACACCAAAACCAGGCAGAGACTCAATTAAAAAAGAAAAGTTTAGGCCAATATCCATGATGAACATCAATGCAAAAATCTTCAATAAAATAATAGCAAACAGATTGCAACAATACATCAAGAAGCTTATCCATCACAACCAAGTAGGCTTCATCCTGGGGATGCAAGGCTGGTTCAACATATGCAAATCCATAAATGTAATCCATCACATAAATGAAACCAAAGGCAAAAACCACATGATTATCTCAATATATGCAGAGAAGGCCTTCAATAAAATTCAACAGCCCTTCAAGCTAAAAACTCTCAATAAACTAGGTATTGACGGAACATATTATAAAGTAATAAAAGCTATATATGACAAACCTACAGCCAATATCATACTAAATGGGCAAAAACTGGAAGAATTCTCTTTGAAATCAGGCAATAGACAAGGATGCCCTCTCTCAACACTCCTATTCAACATAGTATTGGAAGTTTTAGACAGAGCAATCAGGCAGGAAAAAGAAATAAAGGGTATTCAATTAGGAAATGAGGAAGTCAAATGGTCTCTATTTGCAGATTACGTAACTGTATATCTAGAAGATCCCATTGTCTCAGGCTAAAATCTTCTCAAACTGATAGGCAACTTCAGCAAAGTCTCAGTACACAAAATCAATGTGCAGAAATCACAAGCATTCTTTTTTTTTTTTTTTTTTTTTTTTTTTGAGACGGAGTTTCGCTCTCGTTACCCAGGCTGGAGTGCAATGGCGCGATCTCGGCTCACCGCAACCTCCGCCTCCTGGGTTCAGGCAATTCTCCTGTCTCAGCCTCCTGAGTAGCTGGGATTACAGGCACGCGCCACCACGCCCAGCTAGTTTTTTGTATTTTTAGTAGAGACGGGGTTTCACTATGTTGACCAAGATGGTCTCGATCTCTCGACCTCGTGATCCACCCGCCTCGGCCTCCCAAAGTGCTGGGATTACAGGCTTGAGCCACCGAGCCCGGCGCACAAGCATTCTTATATATCAATAACAGACAAATAAAGAGCCAAATCAAGAGTGAACTCCCATTCACAATTGCTACAAAGAGAATAAAATAGCTAGGAATACAACTGGCAAAGGATGTAAAGGACCTCTTCAAGGAGAATGAAAAACCACTGCTAGATGAAATAAGAGAGGACACAAACAAATGGAGAAACATTTCATGCTCATGGTTAGGAAGAATCAATATCGTGAAAACGGCCATACTGCACAAAGTAATCTATAAATTCAATGCTATCCTCATCAAAGCTACCAATGACCTTCTTCACAGAACTGGAAAAAATCACTTTAAACTTCATATGGAATCACAAAAGACGCCACACAGCCAAGACACTCCTAAGCAAAGAGAACAAAGCCAGAGGCATCATACTGCCTGACTTCAAACTACACAACAAGGCTACAGTAATCAAAACAGCATGGTACTTATACCAAAACAGAGACATAGACCTATGGAACAGAACAGAGACCTCAGATGAAACACCACAAATCTACAGCCATCTGATCTTTCACAAACCCAGCAAAAATAAGCAATGGGGAAAGGACTCTATGTTTAATAAATGGTGTTGGGAAAACTGGCTAGCAATGTGCAGGAAGCAGAAACTGGACCCTTTACTGACACCTTACACTAAAATTAACTCCAGATGAATCAAAGATTTAAACATAAAACCTAATACTATAAAAACACTAGATGAAAACCTAGGCAAAACCATCCAGGACATAGGCATAGGCAAGGATTTCATGACTAAAACACCAAAAGTATTGGCAACAAAAGCCAAGATAGACAAATGGGATCTCATTAAACTCCAGAGCTTCTGTACAGTAAAAGAAACCATCATTAGAACGAATCGGTAACCAACAGAATGGAAAAAAAAATTTGCAATCTACCCATCTGACAAAGGGCTAATATGCAGAATCTACAAAGAACTAAACAGATTTACAAGAAAAAAAAATCCGTTCAAAAGTGGGCAAAGGATATGAACAGAAACTTTTCAAAAGAAGACATATATGAGGCCAAAAAACATATGAAAAAATGCTCATCATCACTGGTCATTAGAGAAATGCAAATCAAAACCACACTGAGATATCATCTCATGCCAGTTAGAATGGCAATCATTAAAAAATTTGGAGACAACAGATGCTGGAGAGGATGTGGAGAAATAGGAACACTCTTACACAGTTGGTGGAAGTGTAAATTAGTTCAACCATTATGGAAGACAGTGTGGCAATTTCTCAAGTATCTAGAAACAGAAATTCTATTTGACCTAGCAATCCCATTACTGGGAATATGCCCAAAGAACTATAAAACGTTCTACTATAAAGACACTTGCACACATATGTTCATTGCAGCCCTGTGCACAATAGCAAAGACCTGTAACCAACCCAAATGCCCACCAATGATAGACTGGACAAAGAAAATGTGGTATATAAACACCATGGAATACTACGCAGCCATAAAAAACAATGAGTTCGAGTTCTTTGTAGGGGCTTGGATGAATCTGGAAACCATCATTCTCAGCAACCTGACACAAGAACAGAAAGCCAAATATCATATATTCTCACTCATAGGGGGGTGTTGAACAACAAGAACATGTGGACTGAGGGAGAGGAGCATCACATACTGGGGGTCAGTTGGGGGATTTAGGGAAGAGACAGCATGGGGTGGGGAGGGAGGGGATGGTGGGAAGAGTAACATGAGGAGAAATGCCAGATATAGTATGCACCTGAAGTAAAATAAATAAATTTAAAAAATAAAAAACAAAAATAAATAAAAAATTTAAAAAACCATAAAACATGTTGGTAGAGCTCAACCACGGGCGAGCTCTAATGTCAACTATAGACTTTGAGTGATAACTGTGTGTCAATATAGGTCATCAATTGTAATAAATGCATATTCCAGTGTAGAATATTTATAATTGGGAAGGTTGGTGGGGACAGGGAGTATATGAGAAGTCTCTATACTTTCCATTCAATTTTGCTGTGAAGCTAAAACTCTTCTGAAAAATAAAGTCTATTTTAAAAAGAAAAAAAGAAAGAAACTCAACAGAGCAAACAGACCACCTATAGAACAGGAGAAGATACAGCAGACACTTCTCAAGAGAAGACATAAAAATGGGCAACAAACATAGGTAAAGATTAACAGCCTCACTAATCATTAAAGAAATGCAAATTAAAACCATTATGAGATACCATCTCACACCAGTCAGACAATTTGACTTTTTAGTAATAACTATTATTGAAATGTTTTTTTAAAAAAACATGCTGGCAAGACTGCAGAGAAAAGGGAATGCTTACAAACTGTTGGTGAAAATGTAAATTAGTCCAGCCACTGAAGAAAAAAGTCTGGAAATTTCTTAAAGAACTTTAAAAAGAGCTGCCATTCAATACATCAATTCCATTACAGGTATTGATTGACTTACGACCTATGCAACTTACGACCATTCGACTTTACGACCACAGTCACTAGCCATGACTGCTCCGCATCTGGAAGCGCAAATGTTGCACAGCTGGGTATACGACAGTGCAGACCAGCTTCCGCAGCACGACCATCTCTGTGTGCACCATTTCAACTGTTATCCCAGACTCAGTACAGCAATTTGTGTTTTGTGTCTTGGATATTTTTCATCAAACCCCTCCCAAGATGTCTACCAAGAGGAAATTGTCTCTGTCTACATCTCAGAAGGAAAGAAAGGCCATCAATCTCGACATGAAAATGAAGGATTGAACGGATGGCACATGATGTGTTTTGTCCATATAGTGAAATTTATGAAGAAAAAAAGAAACATACAATTCAGACAAAGCTCACCAAGTTTATGAAAAAACCAACTCCGGTAACCCCAACTGCTGCCTCAGATGATGACATCAACAATCCGCAGCCAAGCACCAGCGGCCAATAAAATGTTTTGTACATGTTTATATATTTTGATATGTTTGCAATTGGGAAAATGTTTCCTATGGTATTTTTTACACCTGTATTTTGTATTTTTGTATGCAACTGTATTTTGTAATTTTGTATATTTTGCGAATATTAAACCAGATGTACTGGTAATGCAGTGTTTTACTTAAACCTGACAAAGGTAAAAATAAGAAACAAAATGGTGTAGAGATTATACAAGTGGCATAAAATGAACAAAGAAAATTATGATATATAACAATAATGAAAGAAAATTATGATAAAATATGACTTAAATAATTTTATAACATCATTTCACAGTACTGTCCATAGTAGAGCCTACTCAACTTATGACCAAATGGTGATACGACTGGTCTGTCGGAACCAATCGTGGTCGTAAGTCGAGCACTAGCTGTACTGGGTATATACACAAAACAAAACAAATTGTTCTACCAAAAAGAAACATGCACTCCTGTGCACACTGCAGCACTATTCACAATAACAAAAACATGGAATCAACCCAGATGCCCATCAATGCTAGACTGGATAAAGAAAATGTGGTACATATACACAACGAAACACTACTCAGCAATAAAAAAAGAATGAAATCATGTCCGTTGCAGCAACATGGATGCAACTGAAGGCCATTATCCTAAGTGAACGAACACAGAAACAGAAACCAAAAACAGTGTATTTTCACTTATAAGTGGTAGCTAAATATTGGGTACACATGGACATAAAGATGGGAAAATAGATACTGGAGACTATACTAGAGTTGAGAGAGAGAGACAGCGACAAGAGCTGAAAAACTAAGAAACAGGTAGTATGGTCAGTACGAGGATGATGGAATCCATCCTTCAAACTTTAGCATCATACAATATTATCAGATAACAAATCTGTATATGTACTCCTGCATATAAAATAAAAATTTGTATTTGTAATAAAAAATTATAAATATATACTTAGTAATTTCTTATCAGAAATCATGAAAACCAGAAGGCAGTAGGTTGACATATTCAGAGTGCTGAAAGAAAAGACTTGAGCAAAACTTATCTTCAAAAAATTTTTTTTTAATTTAAGATAATTTCAGATTAAAAAAACTAACAGAATTTCTAACTAGCTTATGAAGTTTGGATCTGTGTCACCACCAAACTCCTAAATGTTAGAGGTGAGGCTTGGATTGGAATTGACTGGATCATGGGGGCGGTTTCTCTTAAATGGTTTAGCACCATCCCCTCAATATCATTATTGTGATAGTGGGTGAACTCTCATGAGATCTGGTTGTTGAAAATTGTGTGCTACCTCCACCTCCTCTCTCTCTTGCTCCTCCTTCTCCCACCATGTGAGATGCGATTGCTCCCTTTTGCCATTTGCCATGATTGGAAACTTCCTGATTCCTCTCCAGAAAAAGAAGCTGCTATGCTTCCTGTACTGCTTGCGGAACTGTAAGCCAATTAGACCTCTTTTCCTTGTAAATTAAAGTCTCAAGTATTTATAGCAATGCAAGAATGGACCAATACGCTAGCAAATCAGACCTACAAAAAAATACTAAAGTGATTCCTTCCTTCACACTGAAATGAAAGGACCTTTATATTATAATAGTAATTTGAATCCCCAAAAAGAAATATAGAGCACCTCAAAAAGCATGATACAGTGAATACGAAAGAAGTAAAAACATATTTTTGCTTTTAACTTTTTTCTTCTGATTTAAAAGATAACTACATAAAACAATAAGTATAAATTTACATTTATGAGAATACAATGTATTAAGATAAAATTGTGTAACAATAAGAATCCAAATAAAGCAAAGAAAAAAGCTATATAGAAACAAAGTTTTGTATACTGTTAAAACTTTTAAAAGTTGATATTAATTTGAACTGTATTTTTATAAATTAACATCTTAAGGTTAATATTCAGAGCTACTCTAGAAAATAACTCAAAAAATAGTAAAATAAATTTTTAAAAAATTTAAATGACATACTAGAATGTTTCTAGTAGTGTGATAGTAGTGAAGAAATAGAGAAACAAAAGACATTAGAACACAAATAATAAAATGGTGAGATATCAATTCTACTTTATCATTCATTAAATCAAATGTAAATGGATTGAGCCTTCCAATTAAAAAGTGGAAACAGCAAAATGGATTAAAAACACGACCCAACATTTCAGATTCAAAGACAGAAGCAGAACTCAAGTAAAAGAATGCCAAGAGAATGTATCACACAAACACCCAAAAGAGACTATAATGAGTATAGAGTAGTTCTCCTTTATCTCCCATTTCACTTTCCATAGTTTGCTACCTATGGTCAACCATGGTCCAAAAATAGATGGGAACAGTACACTAAACTTTTTTGAGAGAGAGAGACAGATATCATGATCACGGAACTTTTATTATATTATTATAATTTTCCTATTTTATTATTAGTTATTATTCTTAATCTCTTACTGTGATCATGGGTTGAATTTTATTGTAAGTCTATATGTATAAGATAAAAGCATAGTATTTATAACGTTCAGAATTAGCCAAGGTTTGAGGCACCCATCGAGAGTCTTCAAACATATCCTTAACAGGTAAGAGAAGACCACTACATTAATATAAGACAAAACAGACTTTAAGACAAAATATATTACTAGAAAAAAGGACATTTATAATGAAAAAGTCAATCCAGAAAAATACAATAATTAAAAATATATGCCCATATCAAGAAATCCCCAAAATATGTGAAGCAAAAACTGTCAGAATTGAAAAGACAGGCAATTTAACAATAATAGAGACTTCAACACCCTGCCTATAATAGTTGACAGAAGCAAACAAAAGATTAAAAGAAAAATAGAAGACTGAAACAACACAAAAACACAACTGGACATAACAGAAAACTACACAACACTATACCCCAAAACAGGAGAATACACAATCAGTTCAGGTGAACAGGAAATATTTTTCAGGACAGACCAGAAATTATGCATAATAAAATCTTAGTAAATTTCAAAGTTTTGAAATAATACACCTCAGACATAATCATCCAAAACCCGAATTAGACCTAACAGAAAACTACAGAACACTATATCCCACAACAGGAGAATACACAATCAGTTCAGGTGAACATAAAACAGTCTTAAGGACAGAACAGAAATTATGCATAAAAAAATCTTAGTAAATTTCAAAGTTTTGAAATAATATACCTCAGACAGTCATCCAGTATGACCAAATAAGCTATTAATTTGTTAATTCAATTAATTCTTTATTTATTCATAAATAAATAAGAATATTTTATTCACAAATATGAATAAAATATGATGAATAAACATTCAGTTTATTCATCAGTATATCCTCAGCATCTGTGTTTGCATGCCAGCAATACTTCCAGATGCATGCATTCCAGGACACTGTACTCATTAGATAAGTATTATTTACATTATTTAATTACATTGAACTGAATTTTGCCTCTACACATTGACATGAATTAGGCTTTCTGAATTCATTAAAGATAAAGTTGAAAGATTTCACTACTGCTTCCATATGATAAAACTAAATATTTAATGATAACCATCATATTCATATCTCAAACTTCTTCAACTACTCAACAAATGTTTTGTTCTCCTACATCTTCTTCAGGATAAGAAAATGAATTCTTACTAGATACTTTGAACTAGAAACACAGTTGATCCTAAACCAAGCCAGTTATGAGGAAGTGATATATTTCCAAAGAGTCTCCTAGCTGGAACGATTAATTGTCTGTACCTGAGATTGTATAAGTTGTGTAATATGTTGATGATAAACCAAAGGATATGTTAAAGAAACATTATGTATGACTTTATCATGGCCATAGATACTAACAAGTGAAGCAAGCACAATATGCACAATACCCTGATAAAAGATAACAAGAAAACATGTCTAAAGTGAAAAATGCTCTGCTCACTTATCTCATAAATGTAAAAATCAAGTCGGTTATTGACACAGCTGCGGAAAAAAAACTAGCATCTCTGGGTTAGTCAAACCCACCTTTTGGCACACCCTTGACAGAATTATTAAGGCCTTGATGATTCAGGAATAAATATGATATTTTCTTTTCACATTTTTGTCAAGGACTTTTGCTTCATTCCTTTTCCCCAAATTCCTCTAAATAAAAGGACACTGGAAGTGAGTCCTAGGACTGTCTTTGTTCATTGTTAATTCAGCTTTGCAAATAGCATACCTAAATCTCCAGGTCTTATTACAGCCCAACCTCTATGTAATTTTCTTAGTGATACAGGGCAGCAAAAATAGGAGCAAAATTTTCTGACATTACCTATTAATATTGTATGACTGTGGGATAATTATCAGAAATTCTGACCACAAAGAGATAATGGTGCCTAATTCCACAAGAGCAATTGTAAGAATCTTCTGAGATTACATGTTAAACTAATTAATAATATTGACTTTTCTTTAAATTTTTTCCTAACCCACAGTGAGCAACTGTATTTAATAGCATTTAATCTTTAAACTAATGTTTGTCAACTAATCAGAAGCCTTCTAAAATGCATCTCCTTGTCCTTATTTTGCTCTAATTTTATAACTTAATTTTTTTACAAGAAGCCTTGTCTTCCCAATTAAATTGAGAACTTACTGAAGACAGGGACATCGCCTGATTTATTGACATATCTTTCACAGTTCCAAGAAGGCAAGCAAATGTTTACCATCAATTGATGCAAATACTTTTCAAAAACTATTCAATTTGACAAAAATATTTATTTTTTATCTCCAAAATGTTTAATAACAAACTACTTGTCAGGGTTCTCAAAAGAAACAAAACCTATAAAGTGTGTGTGTGTGTGTGTGTGTGCATGCACGCGCACACGCATGCGCACGTGCACACAAGACAAATATTTATTTATTATTTTTTTAACTATGCTTAAAGTTTTGAGATACCCATGCAGAACGTACAGGTTTGTTACATAGGTACACATGTACCATGGTGGTTTGGTGCACCAATAAAACCATCATCTACATTAGGAATTTCTCCTAATGCTATCCCTCCCCTAAGCCCTAACACCCTAACAGGTCCTGGTGTATGATGTTTACCTTCCTGTGAAATTGTGTTCTCATGTATCAGTGAAAATATGCAGTGTTGGTTTTCTGCTCCTGTGTTAGTTTCCTGAGAATAATGGTTTAGAGCTTCATCTAGGTCCCTGCAAAAGACATAAACTCATTCATTTTTATGGCTACATAGTATTCCTTCGTGTATATGTACCACATTTTCTTTATCCAGACTATCATTGATGAGCATTTGGGTTGGTTCCAAGAATTAGCTTTTGTGTAGTGTTGCAATAAATGTACATGTGAATGCTTCTTAATAGTAGAATCATTTCTTATCCTTTGGGTGTATACCCAGTAATGGGATTGCTGGGTTAAATGGTATTTCTAATTCTATATACTTGAGGAATCACCACACTATCTTTCACAATTGTTGAACCGATTTACACTCCCACCAACAGTGTAAAAGTGTTCCTATTTCTCCACATCCTCTCCAGCATCTGCTGTGGCCTTTTTAATGATCACCATTCTAACTGGCATGAGATGGTATCTCAATGTGGTTTTGATTTGCATTTCTCTAATGACCCATGATGATGAGCTTTTTTCACGTTTGTTGGCTGAATAAATGTATTCTTTTTAAACGTGTCTGTTCATATTCTTTTCCCACTTTTTCATGGTGGTTTTTTTTTTTTTTTTTTTTTTTTTTTTAATTGTAAACTGGTTTAAGTTCCTGTAGATTCTGGATATTAGCCCTTTGTCAGATGGGTAGATTGCAAAAATTTTCTCCCACTCTGTAAGTTGCCTGTTCACTCTGATGATAGTTTCTTCTGCTGTGAAGAAGCTCTTTCATTTACTTAGATCCCATTTGTCAATTTTGGCTTTTATTGCCATTGCTTTAGATGTTTTACTCATGAAGCCTTTTCCAATGCCTATGTCCTGAATGATACTGCCTAGGTTTTCTTCTAGGGTTTCTATGGTTTTAGATCTTACATTTAAGTCTTCAATCCATCTTGAGTTATTTTGCATAATGTGTAAGAAAGGGGTCCAGTTTCGGTTTTCTGCATATGGCTAGCCAGTTTTCGCAACACACTTTATTAAGTAGGGAATCCTTTCCTTATTGCTTATTTTTGTAAGCTGTCAAAGATCAGATGGTTGTAGATGTGTAGTGCTATTTCTGAGGCCTTTATTCTGTTCCATTGGTCTATACATCTGTTTTGATACCAGTACTATTGCAATAGAGCAAGAAAAACAAATAAAAGGCATAAAGATTAAAAATAAAAAAAAATACTAGAATGTTCCTTACAAATGATATTGTTATTTACATGGGTTTTCTATGTCAATCAATTTTAAAATTGACAAAATAACTACTTGAGCCAATAAATAAATTTAGCAAAGCCACAGATAAACACTATATACAAAATAATTGCAGTAGCAACAAGTAATTGTACTACCAACAAACAATTAAAAATAAATTTTGAAGAATCCAATTGACGGGTTTCTTCAAAAAACACAAGACATCCAGAAATAAATCTAATCAAAGATATCAATGTCTTCTAAACTAAAAATCCATATTGTTGAGAGAATTTGAAAAATCGCTTAAAATAGTAATTCTCCTCAATGTATGTATATAAATTCAATGGAATCACAATCAAATTCTGAATGCATTTTCAGAGAAATTGATTATCTTATTCTACATTGTATATGAAAATGTAAAATAATATCATCAACGCAATTTTAGTGAAAATTGCTAAAAATTTAGTAATCAAGACAGCTTTGTATTTCAAAATGATGGATCTATACATGTATGAAACAGAACAGAGAGTCCAGAAATAGAACCAAATATATATGAGCAATTTATTTTAAAAAATACGACAAGGCAATTTTTTTTTGTCAAAACCATGTTTAATATTTATTTATTTATTATTTATTTATTTTTTATTTTTTTCTGGTTTTTTTTTAATATATATTTTATTTTTATTGCATTATAGGTTTTGGGGTACATGTGAAGAACATGCAAGATTGTTGCATAGGTACACACATGGCAGTGTGGTTTTCTGCCTTCCATCCCCTCACCTGTATCTGTCATTTCTCCCCATGCTATCTCTTCCCACCTCCCCACCCCCCCGTCCCTCCCCCATTTTCCCCCAACGGACCCCAGTGTGTTGTGCTCCCCTCCCTGTGTCCACGAGTTCTCATTGTTCAACAACCGCCTATGAGTGAGAATATGTGGTGTTTGATTTTCTGCTCTTGTGTCAGTTTGCTGAGAATGATGGTTTCCAGGTTCATCTATGTCCCTACAAAGGACGTGAACTCATCGTTTTTGATGGCTGCGTAATATTCCATGGTGTATATGTACCATATTTTCCCTATCCAATCTATCATTGTTGGGCATTTGGGTTGGTTCCAGGTCTTTGCTATTGTAAACAGTGCTGCAATGAACATTCGTGTGCACGTGTCCTTGTAGTAGAATGATTTATAATCCTTTGGATATATACTTAATAATGGGATTGCCGGGTCAAATGGGATTTCTATTGTTAGGTCCTTGAGGAATCGCCACAATGTCTTCCACAATGGTTGAATTAATTTACATTCCCACCAACAGGGAATTTACATTCCCTCCACATCCTCTCCAGCATCTGTTTCCAGATTTTTTAATGATCGCCATTCTAATTGGTGTGAGATGGTATCTCAATGTGGTTTTGATTTGCATTTCTCTAATGACCAGTGATGATGAGCTTTTTTTCATATGTTTATTGGCCTCCTGTATGTCTTCTTTTGTAAAGTATCCGTTCATATCCTTCCTCCATTTTTGAACGGGCTTGTTTTTTTCTTGTAGATCTGTTTTAGTTCTTTGTAAATTCTGGATATCAGCCCCTTGTCAGATGTGTAGACTGCAAAAATTTTTCCCATTCTGTTGGTTGCCGATTCACTCTACTGACTGTTTCTTTTGCAGTGCAGAAGCTGTGGAGTTTGATTAGGTCCCATTTGTCTATTTTGGCTTTTGTTGCCATTGCTTTTGGCGTTTTGGTCATGAAGTCCTTGCCTACACCTATGTCCTGAATGGTTTTGCCTAGATTTTCTTCTAGGGATTTTATGGTATTAGGTCTGATGTTTAAGTCTTTAATCCATCTGGAGTTAATTTTGGTGTAAGGTGTCAGGAAGGGGTCCTGTTTCTGCTTTCTGCACATGGCTAGCCAGTTTTCTGAACACCATTTATTAAACAGGGAATCCTTTCCCCATTGCTGGTTTTTGTCAGGTTTGTCGAAGATCAGATGGTTGTGGCTATGTTGTACTTCCTCTGAGGCCTCTGTTCTGTTCCATTGGTCTATATTTCTGTTTTGGTACCAGTACCATGCTGATTTGATTACTGTAGCCTTGTATTATAGTTTGAAGTCCGGTAGTGTGATGCCTCCTGCTTTGTTCTTTTTGCTTAGAATTTACTTGGCTATGTGGGCTCTCTTTTGGTTCCATATGAAGTTTAAGGTGTTTTTTTCCAGTTCTGTGAAGAAGGTCATTGGTAGCTTGATGGGAATAGCGTTGAATCTGTAAATTACTTCGGGCAGTATGGCCATTTTCACGATGTTGATTCTTCCTAACCATGAACATGGAATGTTTCTCCATCTGTTTGTGTCCTCTCTTATTTCGTTGAGCAATGGCTTGTAGTTCTCCTTGAAGAGGGCCTTTATGTTCCTTGTTAGTTGTATTCCTAGGTATTTTATTCTCTTTGTAGCAATTGTGAATGGCAGTTCGTTCTTGATTTGGCTCTCTTGAAGTCTGTTACTGGTATATAGGAATGCTTGTGATTTTTGCATGTTGATTTTGTATCCTGAGACTTTGCTGAAATTGTTTATCAGTTTCAGGAGACTTTGGGCTGAGATGATGGGGTCTTCTAGATATACAATCATGTCATCTGCAAATAGAGACAATTTGATTTCTTCCTTTCCAATTTGAATACCCTTTATTTCCTTTTCTTGCCTGATTGCTCTGGCTAGAACGTACAGTATTATATTGAATAGGAGTGGTGAGAGAGGGCATCCTTGTCTAGTGCCAGATTTCAAAGGGAATGCTTCCAGTTTTTGCCCATTCAGTATGATATTGGCTGTTGGTTTGTCGTAAATAGCTTTTATTGTTTTGAGATACTTTCCATCAATACCTAGTTTATTGAGGGTTTTTAGCATAAGCGGCTGTTGAATTTTGTCAAAGGCCTTCTCTGCATCAATTGAGATAATCATGTGGTTTTTGTCTTTGGTTCTGTTTATGTGGTGAATTATGTTTATGGACTTGCGTATGTTGAACCAGCTTTGCATCCCCGGGATGAATCCTAATTGATCATGATGGATGAGCTTTTTGATATGCTGTTGCAATTGGTTTGCCAGTATTTTATTGAAGATTTTTGCATCTATGTTCATCATGGATATTGGCCTGAAATTTTCTTTTCTTGTTGAGTCTCTGCCGGGTTTTGGTATCAGGATGATGTTTGTCTCATAAAATGATTTGGGAAGGATTCCCTCTTTTTGGATTGTCTGGAATAGTTTCAGAAGGAATGGTATCAGCTCCTCTTTGTATGTCTGGTAGAATTCAGCTGTGAACCCATCTGGACCTGGGCTTTTTTTGGGTGGTAGGCTCTTAATTGCTGCCTTGACTTCAGACCTTTTTATTGGTCTATTCAGGGTTTCTGCTTCTTCTGGATTTAGGCTTGGGAGGATGCAGGTGTCCAGGAATTTATCCATTTCTTCCAGGTTTACTAGTTTATGTGCATAGAGTTGTTTGTAATAATCTCTGATGATGGTTTGGATTTCTGTGGAATCTGTGGTGATATCCACTTTATCGTTTTTTATTGCATCAATTTGGTTATTCTCTTTTCTTTTTAATTAGTCTGGTTAGTGGTTGTCTATTTTGTTGATCTTTTCGAAAAACCAGCTCCTGGATTTATTGATTTTTTGAAGACTTTTTTGTGTCTCTATTTCCTCCAGTTCTGCTCTGATCTTAGTTATTTCCTGTCTTCTGCAAGGTTTTGAGTTTTTTTGATCTTGCTCCTCTAGCTCTTTCAATTTTGATGATAGGGTGTCAATTTTAGATCTCTCCTTTCTTCTCATGTGGGCACTCATTGCTATATATTTTCCTCTAGAGACTGCTTTAAATGTGTCCCAGAGATTCTGGTATGTTGTGTCTTCGTTCTCATTGGTTTCGAAGAACATCTTTATTTCTGCCTTCATTTCATTGTTCATCCAGTCAACATTCAAGAGCAAGTTGTTCAGTTTCCATGAAGCTGTGCGGTTCTGAGTTAGTTTCTGCATTCTGAGTTCTAACTCGATTGCACTGTGGTCTGAGAGACTGTTTGTTATGATTTCCGTTCTTTTGCATTTGCTGAGGAGTGATTTATTGCCAATTATGTGGTCAATTTTAGAGTAGGTGTGATGTGGTGCTGAGAAGAATGAATATTCTGTGGATTTGGATGGAGAGTTCTGTAAATGTCTGTTAGGTTTGCTTGTTCCAGGTCTGAGTTCAGGTCCTGGATATCCTTGTTGATTTTCTGTCTGGATGATCTGTCTAATATTGACAATGGGGTGTTAAAGTCTCCCACTATTATTGTGTGGGAGTTTAAGTCTCTTTGTAAGTTGTTAAGAACTTGCCTTATGTATCTGGGTGCTCCTGTATTGGGTGCGTATAAATTTAGGATCGTTAGCTCTTCTTGTTGCAATGATCTTTTTACAATTATGTAATGTACTTCTTTGTCTCTTTTGATCTTTGTTGCTTTAAAGTCTATTTTATCAAAGATGAGAATTGCAACTCCTGCTTTTTTTTTTTTTTTTTTTTTGCTCTCCATTAGCTTGGTAGATCTTCCTCCATCCCTTTATTTTGAGCCTTTGTGTATCCTTGCATGTAAGATGGGTTTCCTGGATACAGCACACTGATGGGTTTTGGATTTTATCCAATTTGCCAGTCTGTGTCTTTTGATTGGGGCATTTAGTCCATTGACATTTAGGGATAGTATTGTTATGTGTGAATTTGATGCTGTCATTTTGACGCTACCTGGCTGTTTTGTTGGTTAGTTGATGCAGATTCTTGATTGTGTTGATGCTCTTTTACCATTTGGTGTGTTTTTGGAGTGGCCGGTACTGGTTGTTCCTTTATATGTGTAGAGCCTCTTTCAGGAGTTCTTGTAGAGCAGGTTTGGTGGTAATGAAATCTCTGAGTGGTTGCTTGTTCACAAAGGATTTTATTTTTCCTTCAGTTATGAGGCTTAGTTTGGCTGGATAGGAGATTCTGGGTTGAAAGTTCTTTCCTTTAAGGATATTGAATATTGGCCCCCAATCTCTTCTGGCTTGTAGGGTTTCTGCTGAGAGATTTGCTGTGAGTCTAATGGGCTTCCCTTTGTGGGTAACCCAACCTTTCTCTCTGGCTGCCCTTAGCATTTTCTCTTTCATTTCAACCCTGGTGAATCTGACGATTATGTGCCTTGGGGTTGCTCTTCTTGAGGAATATCTTTGTGGTATTTTCTGTATTTCCTGGATTTGAATATTGATCTGCCTTGCTAGGTTGGGGAAGTTTTTCTGGATAATATCCTGAAGAGTATTTTCAAGCTTGGATTCATTCTCTTCATCACATTCAGGTACACCTATCAAATGTAGATTAGGTCTTTTCACATAGTCCCACATTTCTTTAAGATTTTGTTCATTCCTTTTTGTGCTTTTTTCTCTGTTCTTGCCTTCTCTTTTTATTTCATTGAGTTGATCTTCGACCTCTGATATCCTTTCTTCTGCTTGGTCAATTTGGCTGTTAAAGCTTGTGCATGCTTCACAAAGTTCTCGTGTTGTTTTTCAGCTCCATCAATTCACTTATATTCCTCTCTATGCTATCCATTCTTGTTAGCATTTGATCCAATCTTTTTTCATGGTTCCTAGTTTCTTTGCGTTGGGTTAGAACATCATTGTTTTAGCTCACTGTAGTTTCTTACTACCCACCTTCTGAAGTCTGATTCTGTCATTTCATCACCCTCCTTCTCCATCCGGTCTGGTTCCCTAGCTGGTGAGGAGTTGTGATCCCTTTTAGGAGGAGAGGTGCTCTGGTTTCGGGAGTTTTCATCCTTTTTGCACTTGTTTCTTCCCATTTTTTTGGGTTTATCCACCTGTTGTCTTTGTAGTTACTGTCTTTCAGATTGGGTCTCTAAGTGAGCTTCTAGTTCGTGGATGCTGAAGTTACTTCTTTTTTTTTTTTTTTTAAGCTTTCCTTCTAACAGTCTAGTCCCTCTGCTGTAGGACTGCTGAGGTCCTCTCTGGGCCCTCCTTGCCTGGGATCACCTACAGCAGCTGCAGAACAGTAAGGGTTGCTGCCAGTTTCCTCTTCCGCTATCTTTGTCTCAGAAGGATGCTCGCCTACTGTCAGTCCGTTCTCTCCTTTATGAGGTGAGTCTTTGGATCTATGGGGGTCAGGGAGCTACTTGAGGAGACAGCCTATCTTTTATTGGGGCTTAGGTCCTGAGTTGTGAGCTCTGTTATTCGTTCAGAGCTGCTGGGCAGGTACGTTTAGGTCTGCTGCAGCTGAACTCATAAAGCACTTTTTGTTCCCAGGTGCTCTGTCCCGGGGAGTTGGGGCTTTATGAGTTTCCTTTTCACTACTGCCTTTTTTGATTTTTCTTTCAGGTCTGACCTGCCCAGCTAGCAGCAGGCTTAGCCACTGCCTGCCTGCAGAGGCTTTGCTGAGCTACTGTGGGCTCCGCCCAGCTGCCCTGCACTCTTCCCTGCAGTCCTGTTTATATGGGAGTAGTTAGAACTGTCTCGGCAATGGTGGCCCCACCTCTGTTATGGCGGGCTCTCTCTGTTGTGGCAGGTTTCCTCGGCAATGGCGGGTTCCCTCAGTGACGGTGGCCTGCCTCAGTAGTGGTGGAGAGTCTCAGTAATGGCGGACTTCCCTCCCCCACCAAGCCAGACCGTCCCGGGTTCAGCTGTGCTTGGTCTGAAGGGCTCAACCCAGAGGGTTTCCAATTACTGTTTTTGTTTTCAATGTTGTTGGGGTGAGGGGCTGGGACCAACCGAGCCTGATCACCTGGCTCCCTGACCCAGAGTCTTTTCTTTTAAGTTGAATGACCCCACGTTCCAGTCGCTTATTGAAAAGGCGCCAGGATCTCCCGTGCTGTGACTCACTGAGTCGGCTCCAACAGTGGAGCCGGCTCCTGGTGGATTTTTTGCCTAGGAGTCCTGGCCTGACTCGCTATTTCAGATGAATGGGCAACTCTGCTGTCTCAGGGCTCCAATTGCCAGCTAAGAGGGCTCCCAGACCAGTGGCTTTTGTATGGAGAACGCCGCAACAGGGCGTGGTCAAAGCAGCTGCGTGGGCCGAATCATCCCCACCGGGGCCAAAACAGCCGCACCGGCTGGGACTGCAGCGCTGGCGACCCCTCTGCCTGGGTATCTCCTGGTCTGTGGGCAATTAAAATTCGTCTGGAAATGCGGCATCCACTCACCCTCTGCACTTTCACTGGGAGCTTAAGTCCTGAGCTGTTCTTAGGCAGCCATCTTCCCCAAGGAGTCAGGATGTCTGTTCTTACCACTTAAATTAAACATTGTACTGAAGGTTCTAACCAGGGCAATTAGGCAAGAATAAAGAAACTTTTTCCCAGTAGAAAGAAGAAAATCAAATGACCTCTATTTGCTAATAACATGATAGTGTATGTAGAAAATACCAAATAATCCAATAAAAAAGTATTTGAGCTAAAAAATAATGGACTCAGCAAAGTTGCAGGATATAAAATCAATATACCAAAAAATTTATTGTATTTCTATACACTAATGAATAATTTAAAATTGAAAATAAGAAAACAATTACATTTACAAGAGCATCACAAAGAATACTTAGGAATAAATTTAACAAAATAAATATAAGGTCTGTACACTGAAAACTACAATACATTGCCAAAAGTAACCAAAGAAAATGTAAATAAATGTAAAGATATCTCACGTTCAAAGATTAAAAGTCTTAATAATAAGATGGCAGTACTCCTGAGATTGATCAATCCCAAACAAAATTACAGATACTATTCTTGCAGAATTGGCAACTTTGTCCTAAAATATTTATAGAAATGCAAGGGGCTAAGAATAGCTGGAACAACCTTGCAAAATAAGAACAAAGTTGGATGTTGCACCCTTCCTGATTTCAAAACTTGTTTCAAAGCTACAGTAATCAATACAGTATGGTACTAACATAAGAATAGATGTCTGGATCAATGGAATAGAACTGAGAGTCCAGAAATAAATCCTCCATTTATGATCAATTGATTTTTGGCACAGACCATTTCATAGAGAAAAAAGTCCTTTCAGCAAATTGTGCTGAAAAACTGGGTATCTACTCACAAAATAATGGAGTTGAAACCCTTCCTCAAATCACAAATAATGGAGTTAGACCCATTTCTCAAACCACACACTAAAATGAACTCAAACTAGATCAAAAATCTAAATGTAAGAGCTAAAATGATATGACTCTTATAAGAAAACATAGGTGCAAGTTTTCATTATATCAGATTAGACAATAATTCTTCAATGTGGCACCAATAGCACAAGTAATAAAATTTTAAAAATAGAAAAATTTTACTTCATCCAAATTTTGTGCTATAAGTGATATCATGAAGAAAGTTAAAACACAACCCACAGAATAGGATACATAATTTAAAAGACATATCCAGCATATATAAAGAACTTTTCGAGTCAATAATAAAAAAAATCATCAATTAAAAACAAAAAATACACAAATGGAAAACAAATACATTAAAAGATGTTCAACACAATTAGTGATTAATGAAATACAAATTAAAACCACAATGAGATACTACTTTACACCCAATAGGATGATAATCACAAATCCTTGCTCTGCCAGGTAAGTAATAGCATCATAACCTCAATTTACTTACTCATAAAACAAAAATAATTAAACCTAACATGCAGAATAATTAATAGGCTTTGAAAAATATATGTAAAGTATCCAGCTGAAAGCATAGTGGCAACTTAATAAATCAAAAACTTCTATTTTTTTAATGTTTATAGGTGAATCTAAAAAAATCTAATTTAAAGAAGTAGATAGTAGAATGGTGGTTATAGGTATCTGGGGATGAGTGGGAAGGTGAGAGATAGATAGAATCTGACAAAAGAGTACAAAGCCTGTTTCTGATCAAAGAAAAATCCGTTTCAATATCTTTACACAGCAAGGTGAAATTAGAAATGATAAGGTATATTTCAAAATTAGTAAAAGAATGTATGTTAAATGTTCTCACTACAAAAAATGACAAATATGCGAGGTAATGAATGTATTAGTTTGACGTATTCATTCCACAGTGTGTGTGTGTGTTTGTGTGCGTGTGTGTTTGTATAAAAGAATTTTAACCCATAAATATATATGATAACTATTTGACAATTAAAAATAAAACTTTAACTTAGAAATATTTTTAAAGCACCTATTACTATTGTTGCATTTAGAACTCTGCTGAGCACCACTTATACTACTGCATAGCTATGGTATTAATATCTTATTTCAGGAAGGCAATGATAACAATGATGTTCTAAAAACATATACAATGAGATTTTTAATCCTATTGTAAATTCTATGACCCAAATTAAATTTCAATTTAAAAAAGCCCAGGTCCAGATGGGTTGGCAGCCGAATTGCTACCAGACATACAAAGAGGAGCTGGTACAATTCCTTCTGAAACTATTCCAAACATTCCAAAAAGAGGGAGTCCTTCCCAAATCATTTTATGAGACCATCATCCTGATACCAAAACCCAGCAGAGACTCAACAAACAAAGAAAACTTCAGGCCACTACCCATGATGAACATAGATGCAAAAATGTTTAATAAAATACTGGCAAACGGATTGCAACAGCACATCAAAAAGCTTATCCACCATGATCAAGCAGGCTTCAGCCTGGGGATGCAAGGCCGGTTCAACATACACAAGTCTATAAACGTAATTCACCACATAAACAGAACCAAAGACAAAAAACACATGATTATCTCAATTGATGCAAAGAAGGTCTTTGACAAAATTCAACAGCCTTTTATGCTAAAAACCCTCAATAAACTAGGTATTGACAGAACATATCTCAAAATAATAAAAGCTATTTACGAAAAACCCACAGCCAGTATCATACTGAATGGGTAAAAACTGGAAGTATTCTCTTTGAAATCTGGCACTAGACAAAGATGCCCTCTCTCAACACTCCTATTGAATATAGTATTGGAAGTTCTAGCCAGAGCAATCAGGCAAGAAAAAGAAACAAAGGATATTCAAATAGGAAAGGAGGAAGTCCAAAATCTACTGAAAATGATAAGCAACTTCAGCAAAGTCTTAGGATACAAAATCAATGTGTAAAAATCACAAGCATTCCTGTACACCAATAACAGACTTCAAGAGAGCCAAATCAAGAACGAACTGCCAGTCACACTTGCTACAAAGAGAATAAAATACTTAGGAATACAACTAACAAGGAATGTAAAGGACCTCTTCAAGGCAAACTACAAACCACTGCTCAATGAAATAAGAGAGGACGGACACAGACAGAGAAACATTCCATGTTCATGGTTAGGAAGTATCAATATCATGAAAATGGCCATACTGCCCAAAGTAATTTACAGATTCAACACTATCCCCATGAAGCTACCAATGACCTTCTTCACAGAACTGGAAAAACCCCACCTTAAACTTCATATGGAACCAAAACAGAGCCCGCATAGCCAAGTTAATTCTAAGCAAAAAGAACAAAGCAGGAGGCATCACACTACCAGACTTCAAACTATACTACAAGGCTACAGTAATCAAAACAGAGATATAGACCAATGGAACAGAATAGAGGCCTCGGAGGCAACACAGCACATCTACAACCATCCAATCTTTGTCAAACCTGACAAAAACAAGTAATGGGGAAAGGATTCCCTGTCTGATAAATGGTGTTGGGAAAACTGGCTAGCAGATACTGGACCCCTTCCTGACACCTTACACTAAAATTAACTCCAGATGGATTAAAGACTTAAACATAAGACTTAACACCTTAAAAACCCTAGAAGAAAATCTAGGCAAAACCATTCAGGACATAGGTATAGGCAAGGACTTCATGACCAAAACACAAAAAGCATTGGCAACTAAAGCCAAAATAGACAAATGGGACCTAATCAAACTCCACAGCTTCTGCCCAGCAAAAGAAACAGTCATTAGAGTGAATCGGCAACCAACAGAATGGGAAAAAATTTTTGCAATCTACCCATCTGACAAAGGGCTGATATCCAGAATCTACAAAGAACTAAAACAGATTTCCAAGAAAAAAACAAGCCCATTCAAAAGTGGGCAAAGGATATAAACAGACACTTTAAAAAGAAGACATATATGAGGCCAACAAACATGAAAAAATGCTCATCATCACTGGTCATTAGAGAAATGCAAATCAAAACCACATTGAGATACCACCTCACGCCAGTTATAATGGCAATCATTAAAAAATCTGGAGACAACAGATGCTGGAGAGGATGTGGAGAAATAGGAACACTTTTACACTGTTGGTTGGAATGTCAAGTAGTTCAACCATTGTGGAAGACAGTGTGGCAATTCCTCAAGGACCTAGAAATAGAAATTCCATTTGACCCAGCAATCCCATTACTGGGTATATATCCAAAGGATTATAAATCATTCCACTATAAGGACACATGCACACGAATGTTCATTGCATCACTGTTTACAATAGCAAAGACGTAGAACCAACCCAAATGCCCATCAATGATAGACTGGACAGGGAAAATTTGGCACATATACACCACGAAATATTATGCAGCCATCAAAAACGATGAGTTCGTGTCCTTTGTAGGGACGTGGATGAACCTGGAAACCACCGTTCTCAGCAAACTGATAAAAGAACAGAAAACCAAACACTGCATGCTCTCACTCATAGGTGGATGTTGAACAATGAGAACACATGGACACAGGGAGGGGCACATCACACAGTGGGGTCTGTAGGGGGGAATCAGGGGAGGGAGAGTGGGGAGAGGGGAGTTGGGGAGAGAGAGCATGGGGAGAAATGCCAGATATAGGTGATAGGGAGGAAGGCAGCAAATCACACTGCCATGTGTGTACTTATGCAATAATCTTGCATGTTCTTTACATGTACCCCAAAACCTAAAATGCAATTTAAAAAGATTTTTAAAAACCATTGTTGAGAAGTATTTGCTATGATTTTTCTTTTAATCCCACATGCCACCTGCTCACAAAATTTAGCCCTCTCTTTATCTTCCCAATAGGAAGAGCACCAACAACCGAGGCTAGAAAAAATTGTCACAAAAATGATTGTTGTCATTGCATAACTCTCAGAATCATCAAAATCAATACGCACAATTTCAGAGTACATGGGAAATGCCAGGGGGAAAAATACATATATATATATCCTGAGGCTAAATCCACTACGTTATGGGAAAAGGTATCAGGAACAAAAAAGGACTATCTTCTCATTAGCATCAGTGATATTGTCAAATATAAGGTAAAACATTACCTAAACTTTTATTCATCCCATTGACGTTTTTATAAAATATTCCAGAAAACAAAAGGAAATGTTTTCTGGATTAGATGAATAGCAAAATATAAATAAATACATGAATAAATAAAATAAATACCCCAAATTTCACAATGCAGAGAAATCTTTACTAACACGTGAAGGTAACCTTTTCATATCTTTTTCTATAATATTCATATTTTACATGGTTGAGATCAAACTACGTATATAGTGAGACCATTTTTCTACTTAATATTTTATCTTATGGGTATGAGTTATCTATTGCTGCATAACACAATTATCTCACAATTTAGCACCTTAAAATAAGAAATATTTATTATCTCACAGGTTCTATGGATCTCTGAGACAAACACTTTTCTACTTTGACTTTTTGCTGAGTAACCACATCTCTGAGCTTCTTACAAGCTTCCATTGTTTCATTGAAAAGACTGGTTTAGTATCCCTTTAAAATATTTAGAGGACTTTTTATTCAACTTAGTACTCTGAAGCACCACCTTTCATCTTTCTGGGGTCTCAATAAGGAATTTTACAGTCACATCCTCAGTTTCATCTCCAGACAAAGTTTTTCTAGAGTGCCCCAAATTTTATCTTTACCGGAGATGACAAATTTTAGAATCATTTGCAATCTGTAAAGACTGGACATTTTTTAAAACCATAAAGCCCTGGATCTTTCTTGTTTAACAGTCCTTGCTTTAGTTTGTCTCCCTTTTCTCAAATTTTACTATAAGCATCAAGAAAAAAACAGGCAGTGCTTCCAGTATTCTGCTTAGAAATTCCTTAGCTACATCACTCAGTTCACTCAGTGCACTTTCTACTTTCTACATTACTGCAGTGCCAGTGTTCCTAAATTTTCCATCACTACATAACAAGAATCTTCTTTCATCTAGTTTCCAACAACGTTTTAATCATTTCACTCCTTCACATGAAGCCTTCTCAAAGGTAGTTTTATTTCTATAGTTTCTTCAATACTATACAAAATTCCGCTGACACTCTCGCTAAGTCTTTTCTGTAACAGTGAAACAGAGGGGATGAAGCCAAGACTGCATAGAGACATTTTGAACATTTCATTAACACCCATGGAAACCAGCTGAAAGGACATATCACATGATAAAGTACAGCCTAACCTAGACCCACCATAATAAAAATTAAAACTAACCCAAGACAAAAACTTGAGGAAAGACAGTTTGTAAGTTGAGTACTATGTCGGGAGTTGCCAAGATCACTTTCAGGTTAGAAAGGTCACTAGAAAGACTCAGAGGATTCAGAATAAGTTTTCCTTAATTACAGTTTATTACAGTGAAAAGACACAAAGCAAACTCAGCAAAGGGAAAAGCCCACAGGGTAAAGTCGGGAGAAAACCAGGCACGGGCTTCTAAAAGTACTCTCCCAGTGAAGTCACACAGGACACACACGGTTCCTCCAACAATGGACTGTGACATGAGAGTTGTTGTCTACCAGCTTGCCTACACATAGAGACCCAGGGATTTTGTTTTTTGGTTTTTTGTTGTTGTTGTTGTTTGTTTGTTTGGCGGGGAAAGGGGTGTCAGTCACTGAAGTTCCAAACATCCAGGGAAAAAAAAAAGCAGATGTTCATCATAAATTATAATTTTTACATAAACTATCTAAACAAGCTAGTACAATGTTTGCAAAAACCAAGTATCCAAAACAGTCCTATCGAAACATTCCAAGAGCATTCTAGGAGCCAGATAAAGGCCAAGGCCTGTCACACATAAAGAATCTTCTTGAGAAAATGCAAAGTTCTAAGAGCATTCTAGGAGCCAGGCAAAGGTCAGTCACACAAAAAGAATTTTTATTGGGGATAGGCAAACGTTAAGAATTTCCTCTGGCTGTATTGACTAGCTTGAAAAAAAACTGGAAAAAAAAAAAAAAAAAAAAAAAAAGGAACTCCTCTGCTGAGTTAATTCTTTTGTGCACCAGCCCCAACTTGGAAAATAACTTAGGCATTCCATAGATATGCCATCACAAAGCACATAACTAAGTTTATATAAGTTCAAAGTGATCAGCCAAAAACTGAACTGCATATGAGAACAAAAAGAGAGGACAAAAATAGAACCAAGAATTTCTACAATATACCCTTTACATTGTCCAATTTATAATACAATATTCCTAGATATACAAATAAAATGAAAAGAAAAAAAATCTATCAATACAGATGAACACTGAGATGGCCCAGATTTGGGCTTTTGCAAACAAAGAACATATTATAAATATCTTCAAATAACAAAAACAAAAAATCCAAGAATAAACAAATGAACAAACAGAGAATCATATACAGAAAAATAAAATCTATAAAAAGAACAAAATGGAAATTATAGATCTAAAACTTATAATGTAGAAATTTAAAAATACACAAAATGGGTTGAACAACAGATTTAAAACATCAGAATAAAAAAAACTATTACAAAATATCTGCTCTGACTAACACAGAGAAATTAAGCTGAAGAAAAATTATCAAAGCTTTGTGAATGCATGGGAAAATAGCAAACATGTAATAAGAATTCCAAACAAAAAAGAGATAATGTGGTATAAAGAATATTTAATGCCTGATTCCCCTGGCCAGAACTTCCAATACTATGTTGAATAGGAGGATGACAGAGGGCATCCTTGTCTTGTGCTGGTTTTCAAAGCAAATGCTTCCAGCTTTTGCCCATTCGGTATATTAGTTGTGGGTTTGTCACAAATAGCTCATATTATTTTGAAGTATGTTCCATCAATACCTATTTTGTTGAGAGTTTTTAGCATGAAAGGGTGCTGAATTTTATCAAATGTGTATAAATTACATTCATTGATTTGCATATGTTGAACCAGCCTTGCATCCCAGGGATGAAGCTGACTTGATCAGGTGGATAAGTTTTTTGATGTGCTGCTAGATTTGGTTTGCCAGTATTTTATTGAGGATATTCACATCGATGTTCATCAGGGATATTGGTCTGCAATTTTCTTTTTTTGTTGTGTCTCTGCCCAGTTATGGTATCAGGATAAGGCTGGAAAGAAATGAACGGTATTGATATAGGTAGAGAGGAAGCCAATTGCTGAAGACATGATTGTATATTCAGAAAACACCGTCATCTCAGCCCCAAATCTCCTTAAGCTAATAAGCAACTTCAACAAAGTCTCAGGATACAAATTCAATGTGCAAAAATCACAAGCAATCCTATACACCAATAATAGACAAACAGAGAGCCAAATCATGAGTGAACTCCCATTCACAATTGCTTATAATAAAATACCTAGGAATACAACTTACAAAAGATGTGAAGGACTTTTTCAAGGAGAACTACAAACCATTGCTAAAGTAAGTAAGAGAGGACAAAAACATATAGGAAAACATTCCATGCTCATGGTTAGGAAGAATCAATGTCATGAAAATGGCCATACTGCCCAAAGTAGTTTATAGAATCAATGCTATCCCCATCAAGCTACCATTTACTTTCTTCACAGAATTAGGGGAAAAAACTACTTTACAATTTATATGAAACCAAAAAGAGCCCACATAGACAAGAAAATCCTAAGAAAAAGAACAAAGCATCACAATACCTGACTTCAAACTATACTACAAAGCTACAGTAATCAAAACAGCAGGGTACTGGTACCAAAATAGAGATATAGACTAATGGAACAGAACAGAGGCCTCAGAAGTAACACCACACATCTACAACCATCGGTTCTTTGACAAAACTGACAAAAACAAGCAATGGGGAAAGGATTCCCTATTTAATAAATAGTGTTGGGAAAACTAGCCAGCCATATGCAGAAAGCTGAAACTGGATCCCTTCCTTACACCTTATACAAAAATTAACTCCAGATGAATTAAAGATTTAAACATGAGACCTAACATCATAAAAACCCTAGAAGAAAACCTAGGCAATACCATTCAGGACATAGGCATAGGCAAAGACTTCATGACTAAAACACCAAAAGCAATGGCAACAGAAGCCAAAATTGACAAATGAAATCTAACTAAACTAACGAGCTTCTGCAAAGCAAAAGAAATAATCATTAGAGTGAACAGGCAACCTATAAAATGGGAGAAAAATTTTGCAACCTACCCATCTGACAAAGAGCTAATAACCAGAATCTACAAAGAACTTAAACAAATTTACAGGAAAAAAACAAACAACACTATCAAAAAGTTGGCAAAGAATATGAACAGACACTTCTCAAAAGAAGACATTTATGTGGCCAACAAACATGAAAAAAGCTCATCATCACTGGTCATTAGATAAATGCAAATCAAAACCACAATGAGATACCATCTCATGCCAATTAGAATGGTGATCATTAAAAAGTCAGGAAACAACAGATGCTGGAGAGAATGTGGAGAAACAGGAATGTTTTTACACTGTTGGTGGAAGTGTAAATTAGTTCAACCATTGTGGAAGACAGTGTGGTGATTCCTCGAGGATCTGGAACTAGAATTCATTATATTTTTTAAAAATTTTAATGTGTAATTGTCTTAATAGCCAATTGACTGATAGAAGCTAAAATATTAACACTGTAGTGAGCTTTATAATGTACAAAATATGAAACATATGATACAATATCCAAAGGATGGGGCAGAATAGGAAAATGGAATTGTCAACTGTTATAACGTTCTTACAGTTTTGAAGTATGAAATGGGAAGTGGCAAGTCTGATATATCAAGTGTGAAATAAGCAGAAAGTGTGATATAAGAAGTGTGAAATGTAAAGTGATACAGTATTGGCTCTAGACTGTGATTAAGTGAAGCATGCATATTGTTAGCCCTGGAGCAACTGCCATAAACAAATGAATGAATGGATGGATACATTAATATATTAATATAAATGGAGTTATAAATAAGAAGCCAACATAGAAAATAAAATGGAATACTAAATATATGCATATCCATATCTACATGGATATACATATGTTATATACATATATACATTAAACATCTACTGTAAAACTTTCTGCCTTAGTGTAGTTCAATTCTAATAGCCCATTACAATTTCTCCCAAAATTTCTAACTTCCATATAATATTACCTTCCCCCAAATCAGTTCATTTCAGTCTCCGGCCTAAATCTCTTCAATGGTTTCCCAATACATATCAAATGAAAAAAACCCTTTACTATAGTCTATGAGACACTACATAATCTAGTCCCCGTCTATCTTAATATTTTCATCTTTTGACACTCCCTCACTTAATGAACCTCTTTTCAGTTCGCAAATCCTACATCAAGACCATTCTCTATGCTGTCTTCATCCCTGCCTCTCACAGATCCCTACTATCTTTTAGGTCTCAGTTTAAAGCTTATCTCATCACAGAAGACTCTCTTAACTAATCTAAGTTTCTTCGGTATTTGTACTACTAAATTCTCTCCTTCTTTCACACCACTTCTCACTACTTGCAATTATATATGTGTTTGTTAATTTCATATTGCATTTCTCCCACCAGATATTAGCTCTTTAAGGGGAGAAACCAAATTTTTTTCACTTATGTACACCCTGTCCCTAGCATTATGTCTGAAATACAGAATGTACTCTATAAATTTATGTTACATAAATGACATAAGTAAATACTTACAACATAACATTACTCCAGTAAACATAACATTACCCCAGTAAATTTTCTATTTATAAAATTACTACAAGAAATGCTGATAAAATTTGCATGTCCAGCAGCATCATGGACATATTCTCCTGGGTAACTTTCATCATTTCTCTTCTCTTTTGTAATATGGTGGTATTACATCACAAAATAACAAGAGTATAGTTTGAGAGAACTCCCACTAGCTTTGGGGAAGGAATATTTATAGATCAGCAACATATAAATTTATTATAATTTTAAAACTTCTCATTTTATATTTATTATAAAAAAGAGCCAATTAAACACAGCTTCCTAATAGAGAATATATTAAAAACCAGCAACTACACAAGATTAACAGTCCATAACTATTGGTAACTGGACGAATAAAGATGTACTTGCTTAAACCAGGAACAAATTACAGATTATATTATAAACCAGAATAGAAGTATGTATAAACTTTAAAGTGTAGTCAAATGGCATTTTGTGGAGATGAAAAGAAAAAGAACAGTTATGGTTTCCTAAATATTATAAATCATTTTGTGATTATGGAAATAAATAGAAAACTAATGAAAGGCAGAAGATAGCTTGGTGCTTTACATAGGTTCATTGGCAAACAATGGATTTGCCTTTATGCATTTCTTGGTAAATAAATCAAGTCCTTTCTTTCCTACCTCGGGTTTTTACTATATTTCATCTGAACTGTTAAAATGCTCTTGTCACTGGTTTCCAAGATGCAACCCTTACTCAATCACACATGCCCATCCAACCCTTCTCAAGGCCAATGGTTCTGGTAAAATGGTAAGAGGAATATAGCAGAAATTGAGAAGGTATAGTCATAAAATAGACTTAAACTTTAAGTCAAGTATTTGTTCGACTCATAAATGTAGGTAAATAATCTTTCTAGACGTATATTTGTTTGTTTAATGAAAATAATAATATGCATTTCATATGGTTAACTAAGGAGAAACTGTGCATGCATAAAAGCTTTACTGAGGTGAACACAAAATCATTATTTCTTGCATAAATGAATACCATCTAACCAAACAATAGAAGTCCATTGCTCTCTATCCTCTTATTTTTATTCAGAGTACTCTTCATCACCTAATATTTAAATATTGTAATGGACTATCTCCCACACAAAAATATCAGATCTATGAGAACAAGAACTTTGCTAGTTTTTGGTGACAGTTATAGTCCTACAGCTCCAGTATCTGACATATATCTGGTACTCAAATTTCTGTTTCTAATTTCTTCAGATAATTCTTATCAACTACAAAATTAGGTTTAAATAGAATGGCATAGTGGTTACTCTGTAAGTTGATACTAAATGGATTTCCAGCTTCTCTGACCATGTTCCTCCGCTCCTCCCAGTCTTTGGGCACACCAGGGTACTCACTTGCTTCCTTAAACGCAAAATAACCTTTGGGAGTAGAAGGATAATAATAGAACTGAAGAGAAGCATGCAGACTGCTGCTTTGAAGATAAATTTAGATGGAGTGAATACCACAGGTGAGTGAAAGGGAGAACTGGTTGACATCCATATTTCTGGTTTGAGCATCTGTGTGAATAGTAGGTCTCATCATAATGATGGGGAATGGGTTCAAAAGTAAAAAATCTAAAATTCTACTTTGGATCTCATTATGTTTGAAATGTCTATGATAATACAAGTGAAGATGTCAAGCAGACAGCTGAACATGAAAATCTGAAGTTAAGAGAGAGGTTTATGTAAGAAATTTAAATTTAGGAATAATAAAAAGATGAAAAAAGAAAGAGAAAAGAGACTAGAACTGTGATCTGTGGCAATTTAACTCTTAGAATTTTATTATAAGAGGATCCAATAAAAGAGATCAAGGGTAGGTAGCCTGTATGACTGAAGACAAATCAGAAGAGTGAGTTACTGCAGAATCCAAAGAAGAAGACTGATTCAAGAAAGAAAGAAGTCTATAGTTGAAAGCTATAGAAATCAATTCTCATGAGGATAGAAATGTGCTTTAAATTGAGCCACATGATAGTCACTGATGACTTTGAACAGAACAGTTTTAGGGGAGTCATGAGCAAAAGTGGAAAACAGCTTGGAAAAATCGAAGAATAAGTGAGAATCAAAAGAGTAGAAACATGAGACTGTGTTTGACACATTTTGCTTCCTCAGAACATAGGCACTCTGCAAGTTGAAGAGAGGGATTATCACCACTAAAATTTTTTTAGAGCCATTTTTTTTGCCAAAACATAGAAAAAACAATTTAATGTACAGAATATTCTCACTTATAAGTTCTCCCCATAATGAAAATTGAAAACTGATTGAATTACACAAGATCTTCTCATGCAGTAAGAAGACAAGAGAATTAATTTTGTACAAGATATGTACATCAGTTTACCTATGCAATTCATTTAAAATCAGATAAATATGATTTTCTTCATGTTAGGTGAGCAAATAATTTTCAGAGAGGCAACAACTTGTCCAAAGTCAAACAATAGTTGGTTTTAAAGAGAATCTAGGATTCCAATCCTGTCTAAGAACGTGCTAATAGTTCTATTGAATAATAGTATAAATTAACTGCCACCAGTATTAAGAAATATTCTAACAGCATTTTTACACATATCTGTTATCACACTTTGGATTTCAATTACTTACTTAAAAATTTTTCTCTCTTCATTGCCAGTAAAAATTTTGATGCTAAGAGATTTTCTTATTTATGTTTATAGCCTCATGTTCCTAGCATAATACATAACTCATGATAGGCATTCAATAACTATTTGGTTAAATGAATGTTGAATGAAAGAATATTTATAAGAACCTCAATTTAGGATATTTTCAAATGTCCCAGGAGCATAAATATTAATTCATTCATGCCTATTTCATTTTGAGGTCCAGAAATTGATGCTGTTAATTCAATATAATTTATAAAATATTTGCTGGACACTTGTTTGTGTTAGGCTTAGCACTAGATAAAAGTAAAGGAAATTAATTGGAAAATAATAAGACAAAATATCTGCCCTTAAATATGAAGATAGGGAAATAAAAAAAGGGAAAACTATGATAAACTCACTGAGAATAAGAATAAAGTCATGGGGATAAAGAAAAACTGAAATGAGATTTTAATTAAAGAGACAATATTAGGTATAGTCATATAAACTTTCCTAAACATAAGCATTCAGCTGATATTTCAAAATATAAAAAATAGAAGTACCATTCTCAAGTATATGAGGACTTTCACTTATGTTTAAATCTTTTATGAAAAAAATAAGACATTAACAAATGGCAAGGTGCCATATACCCAAATAAGACTATCACAAAGTTGCCATTGCTTTATGAATTAATATATGATTTAATATAATTCTCTCAGGAATTAAGTAAAGGTATCTCAATGATATTTTTTAAATAAATTCACTGAAATATGTATCTAGAAAGCTGAATAAATGAGAAGGATATAAAATTTCTGGAAAGGGAGGAAAAATCATTGGTGTCCTTGTATTCCTGAGACACATCTGTAGAGTTGTTACTGAAGTATTCCATAGTTATGACCCAGGAGTATGCATTTTCGTAAGCACCCAAGATGATTCCAATTAAAAGATCTAAGGGCAAAATGTTATGAATCACAGACCGTGTGTGTGTGTGTGTGTGTGTGTGTGTGTGTGTGTGTGTATGTGTGTGTGTGTGTGTGTATGCACATGTGTGTCAGTAATATATAATAAAGGGAACATCCCAAATCTGTAATGAAGAGATAAATTATTCAATAGATAATTGATAAATATATTCAGAAAATTTTAAGTTAGAACCTCAGTTTACAATATATACGAACATAATTTTGATGAGGATTACAGAATTAAACATATGGAATAAAACCATAAAAAGGCTAGAAAAAAAACTTGAGTAACTATTTTCCTGAGTTGGAAGAATTAAACATAAAAGCAGTAAGAGAAAATATACAATGAATAATCAATATAATTGACTACATACAATGTAAATTATCTTAGGCCAAAATCATAATCATAAAATTAAAATATATCAAGCTAAGAAACTACTGGCCACAATAATAACTAAGGCTTAATGTTCTTAAACCATAAAGAGCTCAAATATGCCACTAGGAAAATATTAAAACTTCAATAGAAAAATGGGCAAAAGACATGAACAGACAATTCAGAAGCAGAATAAATATTAACAGACATATGAAAGTAAGTTTAACCTTACCAAAGATTTATAGATGAGCATGTAATGATTTTCCTAAAGTGTTTGTAGAAACTTAAATTGGTATATAATCATTCTGGAAAGTAATTATTAGTAGACTTTAAGGGCTCAAAACAAAGATTCAGATCCTTTGAAATCATAATTATACTTCTAAGTACAGTATCCTCAGAAAATGAGAAAAAAAGACAAAAAATATATAAAGATATTAAATGCAACATTATTCAAAATAGCAACATTAGTGATGAAATGCTCAACAATAGGGAAATCACTAAATAATTCCAACCACTGAATAATATTCTGTCATATGGACTATGAAAATTATCTTTTTAAAACATCAGATGACTTAAACATTCATTCATGTATAATAAAGTGAAAAGCGTAAAAAAATTAACTCTTTATAAGTAATCTCAACCATTCAGAAAAGAACTGTGTGTTTCTGCAGTTTTTCTATAAATCAAAAAGGAATGTGAAGGTATTAGAATTTATTTATATGTGATAGAATTGTGGTTTCTAAATTACAGATTATTTTAATTTGCTTCATTATGCCTTTTCTATCTTTTACATATTTCCAATAGTGAGTACATGTTATTATTTTAATATTTAAAATTGACTTTCAATGGGTATAAATTTCCAGTTATACAAGACGCGTAAGTTCTAGAGATCTGCTTTACAACTGTACAACACTTTGCCTATAGTTAACAATATTGCAGTGTACATTGAAAATTCTGTTAAAAGGGTAGATCTCACATGAAGCATTGTTGCTATAATAAAATATCTAAATATTTAGGTTAGCATTGTATTATGTTCTTATTAAAATGGAAGGATTATATTGTTCTTTCTAGAATTAGAATGTACTACATAGTCTAAATCTGCCATTTAATCTCCAGCAAATTTTTTAGGAAATTTCCATTCAAAAAATAACAGTATTCATAAATCCTGTCAATTTCACAAGAATATTTTAAGAATTAATTAAATTTAAATATTCTGAGCTTTGGGAAAGAAATTTCTGAATTATCTTCCCATTCAAGTTGCACAAATCAATGATGAAATTGTGATGCCTTTGGCATTCAATTTGTTCTCTTCCGATATTAAAGTTTCTGAACCTCAGAATACTAATGTTTATAGAAGACAAGATTGTAACTGTGCCTAGGATAAATAAATGGTTACATTTGTTATCTTATGAGTCACTATCAAGAGGTAAAATGTAAAGTCCACATTTAATTTTTTTTTTAAGAGACAGGGTTTGCTCTGATGCCCAGCCTAGAGTGGAGTGGCAGAATTATAGCTCAAATGTAACCTCAAACTCCCGGGCTCAATCTATCCTCCCACCTCAGTCTCCCAAGGATCTAGGGCTACAGATGTGCGAGCATGCATGGCTAAGTTTTTAACTTTTTTTTTGTAGGAATGAGATCTTAGTGTCTCACTATGTTGCCTAGACTGGTCCTGAAACACTGGCCTCAAGCGATCCTACCAACTCAGCCTCCCAAAACACTGGAATTATAGGTATGAGTCACTGCATCCAGCCTTAATTATTATTTATTTTTTTATTATTTTTTTTTATTTTTTTGAGATGGAGTCTCTCTCTGTTGCCAGGCTAGAGTGCAATGGCACGGTCTGGGCTCATTGGAACCTCTGCTTACAAGGTTCAAATGATTCTCCTGTCTCAGCCTCCTGAGTAGCTGGGACTACAGGCGTGCACCATCACACCAGGCTGATTTTCTATTTTTAGCAGAGATGAGCTTACACCATGTTGGCCAGGCTGGTCTAGAACTCCAGACCTCAGGTGATCCACCCGCCTCAGTCTCCAAAAGTGCTGGAATTACAGGTGTGAGCCACCTTGCCTGGCCAATTATCATTTTTTAAAGTAGGTACCCCTTCTCGCTGGGGGATACTCTTGATCGATAAAATGGCAAAATTGCATGTGGCCAGAGGGAAAATAATAGAATCCAATGGATAATCAAGTTAAGTAATTAAGCAATGGACGTCAAGGTTTGGTTTTATGCTATGAAGAGAAAATGTTATTTTACTCTTTGTCTTTAAGATTAAAGATAACAAATCTGCCTCAGAGGATTGTCTCAAATATCCAATAAGTTAAGCACTCATTAGAACTTAAAACATTGAAATGTTCAATAAATATAAGCAGTGATGGTAGCAGTTAATAGTCATCTTGATACTTTTCATAGTAATATACAATTATTAATTGCCATAATATTTCATTTACTCCACTAATACCTGCATTTAAATTTATCCAATTGTATACATCTTTAATACAGTTTAAAATCTTAAGCTAATGAATTTTTACAGATAAAAATAAAATGCCATTTTTATGATTTCATTGTCTAGTTTGATTGTTGAAGAATATGACTGCATTCCAAATGTTACTCTGTGAGGCATCTACTCATCTACTGACTGACATATTTAATGTTTAAGTTCTTTTTATTTAAGTTCTTATTGCTTTCTTTATATGGTTTGGATTGATAATTCAATACTGACATTTTGAATGGAGTCAAAGAACTTTTTATATGACAATTGCAATGTTATATTCAAAGGTCTTTCCATTAAATGTTTGTTATTTCATTTTCCAAACTCTGAAAGCATTTATTGTGTTTCAAATATTTTCTGCATTCTTGTAAATTAAGTGTTAATCTCCATGGAAAATGTCAACAGATATTTAAATGTTTGGCTGCAGATAAAATAATACAAATTCTTCAAAATTACAGCTACTTACCTTTTATTTAAATAGCTAAGAAAATAAGAATGCAAAATATGGTAAGAAAATAGAGAAATTTCTAGTATACCATCTACTTTCCATTTGCCTAGGGTAAAATAATAATAATGGTGATATGAAACAATGAATTTAGATTCTCAGGAAGGGCATAAAATGAATTATTATATCAGTGGTGTAGCATGTGCATTGCAAATGTCTCCCTAAAGTTAATTTTCATTAAAAGCACCATTTGGCCACACAGAGAGCTTTAAAATACATGACTTTCTCTATCACTTTAATAATTAGGCCTACTTCACTACGGTAAAGTAACATGTTAATAAAATAACTTAAAAATAACTTTATAAAATCAAATCAAATCAAATAAAAATAAGTTATAAAATAAAATAACTTTATAAGTCAAGGTTATAAATCAAATAAAAAAATCCACAGACTTAGCTCTAGGAGATTTTCCAAAATACGCAAACCTCAGAATTAAAGTACAGCAGTTGAGATCCTCTCAAAGAAATTCTCTGTCTCTGAAATAAACAATGTCTACCTGGTACACTTATTGTATCACTGTAGCCCAGGGTTCCATTAGGATCCTCATTGGAAAGATCTGAGAAAGTTGTATGCTAGTAATGATTAATGTCTGGGCTGTAAAAGACTTGTAGGTTTTTAAATGGTTGTTTATAGGAAGTGAGGGAGGGAAGAATGGATAGTAGAAAGAGAGAGGAAGATACATAGTAGAAAGACTATACATTTTAGATTGAAAAAAACAAGGGCAAAGCTAAAGGAATCTTGATGGCATCATCAAGACACAGTGACTAGGCCAGAAAAATGATCACATAGCACATGACATTATAAAAGAATTCTGAAATGACAAGGCATTCTGAATCTGTCTCAGGAGAGAAGTTGTGATCAATATACATTATCTCCTTGACTTTCTAGTACTTATAGTGATGTCCACATGTTTATCAAACTACTCAGATAGTGTCACAGTGATCCGGATGGACACAGAAAATAAAATTATAACTTCCACCATTAGCTTTCTTTATGTACAAATAAATATTGTGAGGTTTGCAGGAAAAAGAAGAGGGAGGGTAGGAGTAGAGAGGGAAGAAAGACATCAATCCCCTAATTATAAGTAACATAACAGCTGTCACTTTCATAGTATCTGCCTTTAGACAGAAGTCATTTCCTTTAATTTGCTACTACTATCTACTTAGACTATGTCACAGACAGTCTCTTAAGGTGATCTCGGTGATCTTTACCTCTTGGTGTTTACACCTTTATGTGATTTCCTCCCCTTGAGTGCAGGTGGAACCTGTGACTTGTTTCCAACAAAAAGAATATTGCAAAAATAGTAATATGTATGTGATTACAAGTACATGATCATGATTATGTCATAAATCTCTCTTTTTGTCCCATGCTGCTTTGAGAAAGCAATTGGCCATGTTGGGGAACTCTATTTAACAAGAAACTATGGATGGCCTCTTAAGAGCTGAGGGCTGATTCCAGTCAACAGCCATAAACTGAAGCTCTCAGTCCTACAGCCACATCAGAGTGAATTCTGTCAACAATCTGAATGAGTTAGGAAGTTGATCCTTCCCTGAGTCAAGCCTCAGATGAGATTAAAGCACTAGCCAACACCTCAATTGCAGCTTTACAACACTTTAAACAGAGGACTCACTAAGCTATTTCCAGACTTCTGATCCACAGAAACTGTGATTTTAAAAAGTTATTTCAAGCCACTATGTTTGTGATAATAGTTACACAGCAATAGATAAATAATACAGGGAGAAACAAGACAATTAGATCTGTAAAAGCTTTGCCTAAAATAAGTCAATAACCATTGAACCTGTACCTGAGGATCTCAAATATGAAAAAAAGTGTATGGGCTTTATGACATTATTCTATACATACAGATTCATCCCTGTTTCTTTTTCTGCTCTGATTTGTGTTCCTAATGAATGCTCAGAGAAGTAGCCCAGTTGAGATATTATGATATACATCCCCATATTAAGCAAAGCAAGACATTTGTTTGTCTATGACAGGCAGTTTCTTAAAAAGCATCATTTGAAAGTCAGCCCAGAGTAAAACTTACTCAAAAAAAAAAATATCTCTTCAAGTGGCCTGCACAATGTTTGAAATACCTCTATTATGGAGTCACTCTTCTAGAGTTAAAGCTATGTGTTTTTAAAAATGTCCTGTAAGAAAGAAACTATCCCAGTGAAGAATAACACATTAGATCATGATATTCTACCAATATGTTTGCTAATTTAATTTATCCAATAGTCATTGCCCTAGCAAAGCACATAAAAATAAATTTTTCATTTGTAACTGAATATTCATAGCAATTTTACAGTATCTGCTTTACAATTTCAAAAAAAACCTTCATAAGTTAAATTTTATTATATTTAAAATATGAAGTTAAATTTTATTATACTTAACATATGAAGTTAAATATATGTTATATATGTATAACATATATAACATATATAAATTTCATATAATCATAATTTATTTCATTAAATAATATTAAATAAATCTTACTTAGTGAAACATTACATGTAAAGCTTCTAGGAGAGTGCCTGCCTATGATTTTCACTCAAAGATGTTCATTCATTCTCTTCCTTGTAATCCTAATAAGATTTGATCCCCACTCCTTAAATGAGGAGCCCAAGTAGTAGAGAATAAATAACTTGCTCAAGATCACTAACCTAGTCAAATAACAGAGTTGAGACATGAACCCAAATCCTCAGACTATGAATTTTTCTCTCTCTACTTTTGCCTGTACTGCTTCAGAAAGCACCACCTGTCCATCACTTCGAATATGAAAAGCCCATAGACAAAATCTAAATGGCATTCTCTATTCTGCTTTAAAGATATTTAACTTTCATTTCTGTGACATTTAATGAATGAATTGAGTATTATTGAAATTAAATAGAACTTTATAAAGATTTGGAATCCTAGTCCCAGTTCTGCTACTAGCCAGCTCTGTGATTTTGAAAAAGTCACTCTACTTCTCTAAACTGCAGTTTTCTCATGTCCAAACCAGAGGTAATAATAATAAAGATTATCACAACCCAACATTTGTCTCAATGTGTCACTGACATAATGAGATAATGAATCTGATCAACGTTTGAAAAAGGTACTATAGTATTTAACAAATATAAGTCATTGCTATCATTATAATAATTATTATTGACCAGGCTTCTATAATTGTACTATCTTAATAAACCCACTTTTTCTAATCTGATGTCTAAAATATTTGGTAATTAAAACTTCTGATATTTTATTTGCTTTGATGTTTCTCTGAAATACAAAAGATACTACTATTAAAAAGAAGTTAAAATAAAGTAACCTATCCTAAGATGTGTGGTTTAAATTCATGCTAGAAAATTGTTCTTTAAGTGTGCTGCTAATCTCTAAAAATACAGTTTTGATGAACCTTATATGGCTGGAATTTTTTTAATTAGTAGTTAAAATTTGGCTGTTAGAAATTCTCACAACAGACTCCTTAAAATCTTAAACCATAATTCTTTTTATATTAAGTATAACTTTAAAAGTACTCTTTCTTCTCTCACAAAAAAACTATCAGTGTGTTAGTGTAAGCCAGCCATATCCATCCTTTGAATGCAAGGACTTTTTTGCTTATCTGTGATGGCAGATATTACAAAAATCACACACAGACCTTTTCTTGTATTTTTTTGTGTGGCCCAAAACAATTATTATTCTTCCAATGTGTCCCTGGGAAGCCAAAAGGTTGGACACCCACAAGGTAAGCCATTCCCTAAGTACAGTATACGTATACATGCATGAGGTCAAAAGGAAGGGCAATAAGTAAATTAAAATTATTTAAGTATATTCACATTTATTATGAACTATAATTTCACCTATATGGAAGTAATTCATACTATACTGGTTCAGACTTAGGAAAAATCATATATTGAATTAATCACATTTATTATTTTGGAAAATACTGATCATTTTGTTATATTATTGAAGACTTAATTTACTACATAATTCATAAAATTAGGTTCCACTTTGTTCACTAACGGTATGACTAACTAGTGTAACTCTTTATAAATAATTTGCATTTTCATTAATTAATAAACATATTTGCTGGTGAGATAGAAATCTATTCAATACATTCTGCAAATAAGTTAAACAATTTGAAAATCAGGTTTTTCACACACTTAAATTTGCTTTCATGATAACGAAGTCAATCTTTACACTAGAGTACCCCGAGGTGCATAACAAATCACAATAAAACTTGAGGCCTATAGCAGCATTTGTATTATTTCTTCTTGCTTCATGGGTTGAATGGTGATTTATCTGGGCTCACCCCCAACATATGATTCTAAAGCACATCATAGTGCAGACCATATTTAAAGTCAAGTAATCAGATGAGATAACCAAAGGGAATAATTGTAGATAATGAAAATGTACAAGAACTGAGCCCTGAAACACTTCCATTTATAGAAGATAAAGAAATGAGGCAGAATCAACAAATGTAAAGAAGTATCCAATGAGGGAGAAGGAAAACCAGGGAGTTTGGCATGTATTTTTAAAGCCAAAGAAAGAAGTATATCAAAGAGGAGGGTATAAGAATCATTAACTGGGTCAAATCCTGTTGATAGAATTATAAGAACAGAGGATAAGAACTCAGATTTAGCAAACTGGAGGTTATTAATGAATTTGAGAAGAGCCTTTTGGAGAAACAGTATGGTTCATGAAAGCCTGACAGAATGGGTTTCAAGGAAAAAGAAATTACAGCCAGAAAACTCTATCAATATTTGCTTTTCTGTAAAGGGGAGCAGAGAAAGGAAGTAGTAACTGGTGGGGTTGTGGAGCAAAGAGAAAGATTTTTAAAGATAGGGGAAATAACAGCATATTTGTATGTTAATGGAAATAACTTAGAGATACAAAATAGAAATGAAGATACAGAGAATTGCTGAGGTGATGTCCTTGAGTAGGTGAAATTAAATGGAATTTGAGATTGTCTGAATGCTTGCTTCTCCCCAAAATTCATACATTAAAACCTAATTGGCAATGTGATGCTACCTGTAGACAGGGTCTTTGGCAGCTGATAAGGTTACAAGGCCAGATCCTTCATAGATGAGGTAAGTGCCCTTATAAAAGAGGCCCCAGAGAGCTGCCTTACTCCTTTCACTAACTGAGGACACAGTGAGAAGGCACATCTATGAAACAGAAACTGGGCCTTTCCCAGACACCAATTTGCCAAACCCCTGATCTAGGTATCCCCAGACTCTGGAACTCTGAGAAATAATTTTTTATTGTTTAAAAGCCACCCAGCTTGTTTATAGCAGCCCAAAGAGACTAAGACAAATGTTTGTACTGATAATCAGATACTACTATAACAAATATCTAACATGTAGAAGTGGCTTTAAAACAGTAATGGGTAAAGGATGGAAGCATTTGAAGGTGCATGCTAGAAAAAGTCTACATTGCTATGAACAGACTGTTAAAGGTGGCTCTTGTAAAGGCTTAGTAGGACAGCAAGGGAGTTAAAGAGAAAGCCTCAATCTTCTCAGAGTTAGTGGTCATGATCAGAATACTGGTAGAAACATGGATGGCACAGGTTATTCTGATGAGTTCCCTGAAAGAAATAAAGAACACATTATTGCAAAATGGAGAAAGGCAACCTTTGTTATAAAATGGCAAAGAACTTGGCTTAATTGTGTCTGTGTCCTAGTATTTTGTTGAAGGTAGAACTTGTAGAACTTGTGAAATACAACATTTGGCTAAAGAAATTGAAGCAAAGTGTTGAAGGTGCAACTTGGCTTCTAATGTAAAAAATACAGAAATAATTTTAAAATGAAACTTTAAACAAAAAACAAAACAGAACTTCAAGATTTAGAAAACTCTCAGCCTCTCCAAAACTGTAACAAATGAGAAACCATGTTTGGGAGAGAATACTAATGGTGTAGCCAAGGAATATTTGATAAGATTAGTATGAATCAGCCAAGCTCTATTCATCAAAACTATGGAAGAATGACCCAAAAGGTATTTTGGAGATTATCAGGGATACTCCTCTTATCACAGGCCCAGAGTGCCATGAGCTGGGGGACAGAACAATTTCAAAAGAGGAGCCAAAGGTGCCCACAGGACCCACGTACTAGCTGACCAGTACCACCTCAAAGCTATGCTCCCTACATTCTGATGTGGCAGTCTTTGGCCACCTCAAGTTTGGTTCTAGTAAGCCCAGGTGTGGTATAGGCAGTAGTTGCCACCCCTCTGGAGGACACAAACATAAACCTTGCCAAAGTCTGTGGTGCCACCTCTGCCAGTTCTCAGACTCCACAAGCTGTGGAAATGTGGCTACCTCCACAGAGATTTTGAAGTATGGAACCACCCAGATTTTTAGGCATGCAACCCATGCAGAGCACTGGGTTGAACTAGCTGAGAGTGGGGCCATTGTAGAGTCTCCACTAGGCCAATGCCTAGTTGAGCCATGGGGGTACAGCCACCCCCATGATCCCAGACCAGTAGAGTCACTGGCATGTGATTCCAGCCTGGGAAAGCCATAGACAGGTGACTCCAACCCTTGAAATCTGCAAAGCCATTAGGGCAGGGTCCCAGAGTTTGGAGACTCAATCCCTCCCTAGTAAAGCTGCAGAAATGGGACTTCTCCCTTGGAAGGCCTGGAGGCAAAAGCCTCAAGTCAAATAAGATTATTCTATATTCTTAAGGTTTTGGACTTAACTTGCAATCTGCCACCCCTTTCATCTTTCCCATTTCTCCCTTTTGGAATGGGAGTATCTATCCTGACTGTCTCACCATTGTAATTTGAAAGCAGATAACATGTTTGATTTCATAGATTCACAGCTGGAGAGTAATTTGCCTCAGAATGAATCATACCTTGAGTCTCATCCATATCTAATTGAGATGACAGTTAGATGAGACTCTGGATTTTAGACTTTTGAGTTGATGCCAGAAATAGTAAAGACTTTTGGGGCGACTGGGATGGAATGAATGCATTCTCCTTCTGAAAAAGACAAGTTTCAGTGTGCCAGGGGCACAATTCGATGATCTAAATATGTGTATTCCTCCAAGACTCAAATGTTGAGACCTAATCACCAATTTGATGCTGTTCAGAGGTGAGGAGTTTGGGAGATAATTATGTCATGAGGCCAGAGCCCCATGAATAGGATAAGTGACCTTAAAAACAAAGCCCCAGAGAGCTACCTTTCCTCTTCCACTGTGTGAGGGCACAGTGAGAAGGCACCATCTATTAACAAAAAAGTGGGCCTTCACCAGATGTCACATCTGCCAATGCCTTGATCTTGGACTTTCCAACCTCCAGAACTGTGAGAAATGAAGTAAGGTTGCTTAAAATGTACCCAGTTTATGGTACTTTGTTATAGCATCCTAAACTGACTACAGAAAAATTTCTGTCACCATATTTACCAGCTTTCTTTCTTTCCATCTCTTACTGGAGGAACTGTTTCTGTTCTTATCTGAGGGTACCCTTAGTTCCTCCAGTAAGACATGGAAAGAAAGAGTAAAGGGCATAGATGCAAAAAAGTTGGTGAATATGGTGACAGAAATTTTTGTAAATTCTCTTCCAATTACTTCTATTGCTTCTATTTTCTCTATTTATTGATTGCATATACTCATCAGCCACAGAGCCTTGAAGAGATTATAATTTGGATTTCTTGTTTGAGTGACAGGGTGGATGAGGATGTCTATAGATTCACAAAGGGAAGACAGGAGGAGGCTCAATGTTGAAAAGACTACAAAGTTTAATGTACAGTGACTTTGGGGTGCCTCTCAGACAACTTACTTCATAATTTCACAGAGCTGAATTTAGTTACAATCACATGAAGTCAGTTAATAAATGTAATACCATTATATTCCATCAAGTTCTTCTCATTTACTATTAAAATTATAAATATTAGTGTATACATATATGTGTGATATTCTTTTTATGTTTTTCTTCTGTACATGAGAACTCAGAATTTAACCAATGAATTATCAGTTTGTGAATATTATTGCATACATAAGGCAACTTTCTATTCATAAATGCTTATAAATATTAGAAGAAAAGGGATATTGAACATGTCAGAAAAATACCCTGTTCCTAACATAGTAGAAACTAATTTATGTTTCTAACATCATAGTATATAGATAATTTGCACATGGGTATGATTCAAGTTAGCAGTCTATAGAAGATTGCTAGGATATGAAATCCCCTTGTATATTATGGCAATTTACCTTCACATTATTTCATTGTTACAGATTTTGAGTTTCTCACTAGCTTCTGAAAAAAACTTGCAGCGATAATATATGGTTTGTTCCCTGTTTGCTTTCAGAAATAAAAATACTAAATCAAAATTAACATAGAAAATACTGAAGGCTAACCGCTAGTAGGCGGTTAAGCAATTGAAGAAAATCAATCAATGTAAATATGAAGTTATGTGCTAACAATTGAATAATACTATTGAATATCACAGTTTTATTACAATCAGTTTTCAACTACACAGAAAAATTCTTCCCTTGTAGCATCCAATTACATTCTTAAGAGACCAAAAATGGTGTTCTGGACAATACCAGTGCTATAGAAATGCATTTTCTAATAAAGAGTTGGTGAAACTATTGTATCAGAACTATGAATTTACAGGTCTATAAACCAAAGTATAAAAGGAGCATTATAACATATACTCTAACACCTAATTGCTGTAAGCAAATAGTTTATTGTCAAAACCAAATGATATCCTGCTGTACAACATTATGTCTATAGCTAACAATACTGTTTGCACATTTTAAAATGTTACAAAGATAAGTCTCATGTTAAGTGTTCTTGCCACAATAAAAAAATAATTTCATACAAATAATGCAAAATTAATACCAGCTTCAAACTCCCCACATGTGATACAGAGAAATTTATATAAAGAAAATATAACAACCAGACAAAATGCTATAAACAAGGCTTCAACCTTGTCTATTTCAAGTACTGCTGCTGGAAAGTTATAAAGAAATCTCTCTGTCTAAATTTAAAAATACTAGAAAACTTGCTATATAAACTCTGTAATTCTTCAAACACCTGTCTGTTTAGTGGATTAGTTACCTCCAATAATACCTTTCCACCCCATGTTAATTATTTAGTTTCCCAGTCGCGACTTTCAGGTCCATTCAAAAATATTTATCGGCTTCTAAAACACTCACAATTATCATTCCACATAAATCTATTTTGTTCCAGATGCTTTACATTTCATACAACAATTAGTCTTTACCACTTTCCTCCCTATAAGGTAGGTGAAACTTTTCCTTCCAGTTGAAGAAATTGAGGCTCAGCTGAGTACCAGAGGCAAAGTCACACAACCAGCAAATAGCAGAGACAGAATTTGAACTGAAGTCTATGGGACTCCAAAGTGCTTTCCCTCTATCTGTAACTCACTATTAGATATAAGATTCTATTCCAAATCCATCAGGAAAGTAAAAAGAGGAGTAAGAAATAATATATATAATTAAAGGGCCAATTACATTCTAGGAAAAAGTAACTATACTAGAAAGCAGAAAATTATGTTATAAGAATAGCTTAAAAATTGATTTAGTACAGGGAGATACCACACATCTAATTGCAAATTACAGGAAAGTTTTTATGGATAAAATGACATTTGAAATAGATCTTAAATGATTAATCATTTTGTCAAAAGGTGAAGACTTGATGGTAATAGGGGTTCCTGGAGAAGGCCATATAAAGAAGGCATTTCTAAAACAAAAGAGTAATGAAGAAAAAACAGCAAAAAACATGTCTCATGTATAATGAATACTTTAGACTGACTAGAATACTGGGTAAATATGACAGAGTGAAACAAAGAAAGAATAGAAAGAGAGGTTTAGTCCAAACTAAAGGCCCTTAAATGACATGTTGAGGAAGATTTATTTCATTCAAAAGGCATTGGGAAGTTACTGAAAGTTTTTTAGTAGGAAGTGATATGATTAAAGCTATGCTTCAGGAAAATGACTTGAGCAAAAACATATACAACATATTGAAAAGGTATAAGCCTGAGGTAGGAAGCTGAATTAGGAAACTACTGAAATAGTCATGGCAGCCTGACAAATACAATCACAGTAGTCACAGAAAGGGTGGCACAGTATGAAATATATAGGCAATTAAACCAACAGGACTTAGTTACTTTTTTACTTAAGGTAGGGAAAGTAAGAGCAAAGAGTTAAGTGAGAGAAGGACTTCAAGGTCTGGAACCTAGATATCTATCCTAAACACTGACTCACTTTTAGAAAATTCAAACTTTAATCAGATAAAAGAGAGGTAGATATGATTAATCATGAGGTAAAATGATGTGTTTATCACCACTTTTATCTAACAACTACTATCTTGGACTGGATCCTTTGGAAAAGGGTGTTCCAAAGTGTGGTCTGCAGACCTCCTGAATCAGAATCATCTGGGACTGCAGTTCATGAGAATCCCAGCCTACATTTCGTCCACTTCTGCATATCTATAACACTTGTTATTTATAGCACTTACCTGATGATTATACAGCCTTATTTGTAAATTTTTCTATGAAAGAGAATGGCTTTCTTGGGTACTGATAAAGTTCATTCTTCACTTTTGTTACTTAGACTTTGTAAGTATCTTATAGACCCAATTATTAATAGAAGACAAATTCTCTAATGATAAGGACTAATAATGTCTCCAAGTACTTGCATACTAATAGGAAGCACTTTATAGTTTGCCCGTTTGGTAGGTAATTATTATAATAATATTCCACAAATTTTTTTTAAATTTTTTTAGAGATGAGGTGTCACTATGTTGCCCAGACTGGTCTCCAACAATCCTCCCACATCAGCCTCCCAAAGTGCTAGGATTGCAAGCATGAGCCACCATGCCCAGCCAATATTCACCATATGTTACTAAACAAGTTATATAGCACTTTATCTCACCTTCAATTTTGTCAATTTTACAAATGAGAGAACCAAGGTCCACAAAATCTAAATGCTTTGTCAAAAAACATAGTTAGAGGCAGGGCATGGTAACTCACACCTGTAATCCCAGCACTTTGGGAGGCTGAGGCAGTGGATCACGAGGTCAGGTGTTCAAGACCAGCCTGACCAACTTGGTGGAACCCTGTCTCTACTAAAAATACAAAAAAAGTAGCTGTGGGTGTTGGTGTATGCCTGTAGTCCCAGCTATTTGGGAGGCTGAGGCAGGAGAATCACTTGAACCTGGGAGGCAGAGGTTGCAGTGAGCTGAGGTCATACCACTGCACTCCAGCCTGGTGACAGGGTGAGACTCTCTCTCTCTCAAAAAAAAAAAAAGTTAGCAAAAGACAAATGTAAATCACACAGTCCAGGGCCCAGAGCCATCTAATTCCAAAGTATATTTTCTTCTTCCTTCTACATAATGTTGCCTCCACAATGTTACATGCCACAGTACTAGGTATAAAAGTACTCATCCAAAAAAAATTTTGTTTGTTTCTGTTGTGGTTGTTATTAAGTATTTAAGCCTTGTACATAAGCAATCATTGCACATAATGAATGATCAATGAATATTTGTCAAGTAAATTACTGAAGTCTCAAGACGAAAACTAAAATTCTTAAGAAAAAATAGAAAATTATAGACACAGACAAAGAATGAATACATTCATTGTGCTGCTTACAAATATAATCATTCACCCTCTGGCTTAGTGCTAAAATTTTCACACTTAAAACAGTCATAACATTTGTTAAACTCCAATTGTTTGGGTATAGTAATGCTTCCAAGGTGGAATGAAAGGGAGAAATATCCACAGGAATCCCTCTAAGCATGATTTCCTCCAACACGTACATTCTGGGACAGTTAATAATGAGAGCCACAAAGCTGTATACATGGACTTGTACACCTGGAGACAGATAGATGTTATACGTTTATCATGACACACTCATGTTTACTTATATACATCAAAAAAGAGCCAGTTCCGTTCATCCACATTCTTCCCACCTAACAAACACTGACATAAATGTGCTTGGCTAGGAGAAAGGGATGTAAATTCATGCTTGGGTTTCTCCACATAATCTATAAACACTGATGTTAGAGAAAGGAACACTGGACTAGCTATTCATTCTAGAAATGTTGACCACTAATGCCCAGCACCGTGTTGTGCAAAACCCTGCCACAAATCACCCTTTCTTCTTCTCCTGGGTTTCCTTGATAAATGTTAATTTTCTACCTTTGGTCTCATTAATTTTTTAATCATTAATTCTGCAAACATTTACTGCAGAACTACCATGTGCCAGGTACTGTACTAAGTCACACTATGGGAAAGAGAATCTAAGAGAAGTCCTTATCCCAACAGTTCGAAGTCTCACTGAAGAGACCTACATGTAACTAAATCACTCTAGTGCAATGACTGAAGTAGATATATAAATAACTCAAATTAAAGATATGGAAAAGAAGCCAGAGCTATAAGATTTAATGGACTAAAAGGTGAATCACCTACAAGAAACTTAAACAATGTCTGTAGAAGTGCCACGCTAAGGGAGAATCACAGAAGTCTAGAATGTTCCAGCTCAAGTCCAATTGATTACTACTAAAAAATATCTTACTGACAAAGCAACTCCTAACCACTGCATCAGGTTCTAGTAATACACAAATAAACACTGAGCTCAGCCCACCTCAAGAAAGCCACAACTCAGTGAAAGGCTCCTCACTATCCACTATTAGGCAGAAGCATTAAAAACAGTACGATGATATCAAGAAAAACATTAAAAAATGTATTAACATAGAATACCACATCACTAAGATGGAATTTAAAAACAACCCTTGCTTAAGACACTCTCCCACTATAAACTCTGAAATATTGTCATCAACCTATGCCTCTGCAAAGACATGTGTTAATGTCTTTGCAGAGTCTACTCTAACACCCTCTCTTCTCAGCCCTCGTCTCCTGACACAACTCTTTGTCCCCAGGTAAACATGGCCACTCCCTCCTTGGTGACTCTATAATACCCTATACAGACTCTGCTTATTCATTCTTCAGTCATTCATTTATTCACTTATATGATCAGCAAGTATTTTTTAGCAGCCATTATGTACAAACACTGTACTAGGTGCTGGGAATATAAAGTGCTCAACAAAAAAAATACAATCCTATTCTCATGGAGCTTACATTCTAGAAGGTGTAGATTTATAATAAGAAAATAAACATATAACAAGTCTGGTGATGATAAGTGCTAAGAACAAAAACAAAGTTGGGTAACAGAGATAGGGAAGGTGGAAAAAGAGTACTTGATATGGTTTAGCTGTGTCCCCACCCAAATCTCATCTTGAGTTGTAGCTATGTGTCATGGGAGGGACCCAGTGGGAGGTAGCTGAATCATGGGGGCAGGTTTTTCCCATGATATTCTCATGATAGTGAATAAGTCTTATGAGATCTGATGGTTTTATAAAGGGCAGTTCACCTGCACATGCTCTTTTGCCTGCTGCCATGTAAGAGATGCCTTTACTCCTCCTTCACCTTCTGCCATGATTGGGAGGCCTCCCCAGCCATGTGGAACCATGAGTCCATTATAAATTACCCACTTTTGGGTATGTCCTTATTAGCAGTGTGAGAACTGACCAATACAGTACTGTATTAATTGTGTAGCCAACAAAGACTTCCCTGATGACATTTCAGCAGAGATGTAAATGACATAAGAAATGTACCATATAAGTATCTATGTACCATGTAAGAGTATTCTAGGCAGCAGAAGTTCAAAAGCTGTGAGGTGAGAACATGTGCAGTCTCCTTAAGGAATAGGAATTTGACAGATGACAGTGTCTTGAACACTATCAGCCCCTATAGCTCTTTAGTGTACTTACTTGTATCCACTATTACACTATGAGCTCCATGATAGAAAGGATCGTTTCTTAGCTACCTCTGATTTCCAACTGCCTAGGACAAAATCTGACCCAGTAGACTCTATAAATATTTGAGTAATAAATTAATGAGTGAGGATTCAACCCTTCTTCTCTCCTTTGCTTGATTCGCTTCCAAGTATTATCGATGAATATGTGCGGCATCTTAAACTAGCTTTCCAGCTTTTCTGAAGGCAAACACTGTGTCAAGTATATCTTTTACAATTCCTCCCATCTCACATGTACACCTAGGGTCCAATGCAGTGTTGTACAAATATTATACAAGACCAACAAATATATAAATCATTGAAGGAATATCTAGGTCTAGTGCTACCAAGACACCTGGAATAGGAAATGGCAGAAATCACAGATCAAAATTCTTCATGGAAACAAATGGTATCAAAACATGAAAAGTAGCCATTTCTTTTTTAATTTTAGTTTTTTAATTTTTGTGGGAAGATCGTAGGTGTATATATTTATGGGGTACATGAGATGTTTTGATAGAGGTGTGCAAAGTGTAAAAATCACATCACAGAAAATGGGATATCCCCTCAAGCTTTATCCTTTGTGTTACAAACAATCCAATTATATTATTTATTTTTAAATGTACAACAAAGTTATTATTGACTATAGTCACCCTGCTGGGCTATCAAGTACTAGGTCTTATTCATTCTTTTTCACTATTTTTTGTACCTTTAACCAGCCTCACTGCCCCTAACCCTCTACTACCCTTCCTAGCCTCAGCTAAGCATTCCTCTACTCTCTAACTTCATGAGTTCAATTATTTTGCTTTTTAGATCCCACAAATAATCAAGAACATGAGACATTTGTCTTTCTGTGCCTGGTTTATTTCACTTAACACATTGATCTCCAATTCCATGTTTTTGCAAATGACAGTATCTCATTATTTTTATGGCTGAATAGTACTCCCTCATTTGCATACATGCCACATTTTCTTTATCCATTCATCTGTTGATGGACACTTATGTTGCTTCCAAATCTTGGCTACTGTGAACAGTGCTGCAACAAATATGGAAGTGCAGTTATCTTTTTGATACACTGATTTCCTCTCTTTGGGGTATACACCTAGCAGTGGGATTGCTGGATCATATGGTAGCTCTATTTTGGTTATTTTAGGAACCTCCAAACTGTTCTTCATAGCTGTCATACTAATTAACTTTCTCATCAACAGTGTATGAGGGGGTCCATTTTCTCCACACTCTCAATAGCATTTATTATTGCCTGACTTTGGATATAAGCCATTTTAACTAGGGTAAGATGATATTTCATAATTGTTTTGCTTTGCATTTTTCTGGTGATCAATGATATTGAATACCTTTTCATATGCCTCTTTACCATTTATATGTCTTCTTTTGAGAAATATCTATTCAAATCTTTTGAAAAGCAGCGTTTCTTAGGTAGGGAAACACTCACCTCATTTCAATCATTACCATCCCTTTTTTTTTCAGTGAGAGGTCTTAATCTGTTGCCCAGGATGGAGCACAATGGCAGGATCTTGACTCAATGTAGCCTCAAGCTCCTAGGCTGAAGCATTCCTTCTGCCTCAGCCTCCCAAGTCATTGGGGTTGCTAGCATATGCCGCCATGCCTGGCTATGTATTTTTTAGAGAGATGTGGTCTTTCTGTGTTGCCCAGGCTGATCTCAAACTCCTGGCTTCAAGTGGTCCTCCTGTCCTAGCCTCCTGAGTCATTGAGATTACCTGAGGTGCCATGCTCAGCTCTTATCACTACCACCCTTAACTTTCACCAGTATCACTTTATGGAAACAACTGTAGTAATATCATCATAATTAGAGTATGCTTTCAGGATTCAGAACTGAATCAGAAGAGAGTGGCCCCAGCAAGATGGCCAGAAAATCTGATACACAGTGTCCAAAAGCACGACATACTCAGACATGATTTAAGCTGGAAAAAGTTCCAAAAGGTTTAGGTGATAGGTATATACAATAACATAGATTAAGCATATTTGCCACATAGTGGTCCAAGGAAATATGTCTATTCATATCTGAATTTTATCCAGTGATTGGTAAAAATGAAAAGTAGATATGAATACAAACATGGTGAAAATTAGGCCTCCCAGCCCAGATTCACGTCTAAAGGGCAAGGGTTCAGGCAATAACCTACACTTGAAGAGATACTAATTCTAAGGTTCTAAGCTAAGTGATGAGTAAGATTTTGGCACAGAAAAGAGGGTATCAAAAAAGTATTTACTTTTACAGACAATACCAATAAAAACAATGCAGGAAATGTGACAACTTATAGAGTAGTGACCAGAGTTTGTCTCTTGCACATTAGATAACAAGGTAATTGGCAGCATCTCTGATACAGCTCATAGACATTATGCTCTGGTCAAGAATGGCTCAGAGATGAGGCAGACTCGGATGGATGTTAAAACTCATCAGTAGCAGATTTAACTGCTGAAAGCCAGGATGAGAAAGGTAATGGAGGAGGTGGGAGCTGCTCACAAAATCAGAGATTTGTCAAACTGGAGGAACCTTTGCAAACCTGAAACCCAATTATATTAGAGATGTCCATCACTTTCCCTCCACTCACGGCCTCTTAGAGAATATATCCTACCCACATACCTGAAGAGGCAGCCCTATATATACTATGACCACCCTCTTTGGATACAGCTGACAAGACCCAAACTGAGAAAATCATATTTTCCTTCTGATAATTTGGAATTGAAATACAAGACTGAGTTTGTTAGAATATGTTGAAAAGGCCAGTCAACCCTATGACAGCAACTGAACACCACAGCAAGCTTAGAAGAGAAACTAAAAGCCTTAAAAAGAAATTTGCCCTGATGGGCAGGAAATAGAATACAAAATACTCATGGACAGGGAGACTCTAGATCATGCAGGCCCAGGCATATACAAGGAAAAATAGATTGTCTAATAAGTTTCCAGTTTCCTTTATGCACTATGAGTTAAAAATATTGTCTGTTTATTAGTGGTTAAGAATTATGGGATAAAATTTTCCTTGGAAAATAGTCATATTCCTTAGGATTTTCCAGGTTTTTAATAACACATAATTCTCATTTGCAATACTGTTATTTATAGTCGTGTGTTAAATATTCAGACTCAATTATAGTTATTCTATTCTTAAGTAGTATTAAGCTATACTTTAAATATGATTCAATACCCTTGGCTACACAAATCTGAGAAAGAAGAAAATATACAAACAAAGAAAAGGTATATACTCTTCCCATCAGCAATGGGCATCCAAATTTTACTTATAAGATTGTTTTCTATATTTTACCCTGTTTAGATATGTAAAAGGCTAACATCTAATCCCATTTGTAATGCTGATCCAGCAAGAAAGAAATTAATTTGGCATTAGAGTAGTAACATCAATTTCCCATGTAACTAAAGTAATGCATTTACTGGAAAGAGATTAATATCAATTCCATAAATCATTCACATGCTTTTTCCGGAGTTTGAGATAGCAGAGTAATGTCATATATGTGAGCTGACATCACTTTGTGCATATGCCATTCATTAATCTATGCCTAGGGTTGCAGAGAATTTGTCAGCAGAAAATATAAAACTTAGAAAAAAAATCAATCTTTCTGTTCTTAATTTTCGTAACTTGTTTTAGGTAAGGTAAGCCAAATGTTGCTAGAAATGCAATGACATTGATCCACACTAGCAGTCAGCATTTTCAGAAAAATAAATAAATAAACATTTGGTCAGTTAGCTTCCTGGTGGTAACAACTACTTAATATCCACATGATAAGACAATGTGTAAATGTCAATATAAAGATTCCATTAAGGATCCTCAATAAAATGCTGACTGAAAGAACTGAGTCTGAGCCTCTCCTTTAAAGAACAAATTATCTTTGCTGCTGTTGAATTTCATAATCACATGGAATTTTTCTTTTTTTTGGAGATGAGGTCTAGCTCTGTCACCCAGGCTGGAGTGTAGTGGCACCATCATGACTCACTGCAGTCTCAACCTTACAGGCTCAAACAATCTTCCAACCTCAGCTCCCAAGTAGCTGGGATCATAGGTGCATACCATAATGCCTTGTAATATTTTTTATTTTTTTTATAGAAATGGAGTTTCCCTATGTTTCCCAGGCTGATCCTGAACTCCTGGGCTCAGGTGATCCTCTTGCCTTGGCATCCCAGAGTGCTGGGATGATAACATTACTCAGGATTCCACAGATAAAAAGAGCCAATATAATATATGTATATGTATATGATGTGTGTGTGACATACATATAAATCATCTAGTCTCCAAAGCATAGCATCAATTACCTTCATGATACAGAATGGAAGGAACAAGACCCAGATGTATGAGCTCAGAGCTTGTAACACTCCTATTATTTATTAGTTACTTTTGACAAATTGATAATATTAACCTAAACTTAAATCTTCCATTCCAAGTCATCTGTGGCTAGCAAAACTGCAGAGACAAGGAAATGAGTGACACAGTGGAAAGAGTCCAGGCCTTTGAGTCACACAACTAACGTCAAATCCCAGCTCTATAATTTACTAACAGTTACTTACCTTTGACCCCCAGCTTCTTCATCTGAAATATTGGAAAAATAGTGCCTATTTCATGGGATTCTTAGAATTAGAGATAAAGTATATAATGTTTCTTGGCATGTAATAAATGATCGATACTTCTCTGACCATATTTATTCTGTTCACTTCCAGGGCACAGGGGAGAATTTCACCTTTTGTTCCCTTGAAAATAGACATGGTCATATAATACATTTTGTGCAGTACAATGTAAGTGGAAATTATTTGTGACTCTTCCAAAAAAGTGTTGGTTATTGTAATATAATTTGGTTATCTTGACTTTAAAACATACTAAGATATGTCTCTCTTGCCATACATTCACAATATCAAAACTCTTTATATTTTATAGTATATTAGCAACTTATAGAACATTTTCCCTATCTTCTAATAACTGTGTGAAACAGAAATATTGTCAACTAAGCAAGACAGGGTTCATTACTCCATTTTAGTGATGAGATCACACAATCAGAGAAGTTAGGTGATTTTTCCCAAGATTACATAGATAATAAGTGTCAAGTCTTCTGATTCCTAGGTAATACCAATTCGTGTATAATAATAATAAAAAAAAATGCCACACTAAAAATCAACTGTTTTATAGGACAATTTATTGAGATGTTAATTGTGCTGGTAAATAATATCCCACATTCTATTTTTTCCAACACTGAACATTTATTTCCCTGCCACCCAACCATACACCATACACACTCTTCTTTTGGCCCTTTGCACTCCCTTACCTCAAGGGAGGTTTTTGTGTCAATAAAAAAGAAAATGTTGCTCCAACACTTCCTTTCCTGACCTTAGCCAGGATTATGTTAGTAGAAAGAGCAGACTTCCACTGGAAGCACAGGAGGGAAGAAAACCATCCTATACATTAGGAAAGAGAAGTCAAAGATTCCAGGAATGGTGGGAGTAAGAGGTACCCTGTGAAATCCTCAGTAATAAATGGCTTTGCAGGGTACTTTTAGAAGAATGCTAGGCACAAGGTCTCTGAAACTTTGAAAACTTGTTTCTTCACCTGTAAAATTAAGATGGCATTACTTATCCCACAACATAGGTTCAAATGAAATCAAGACTGTGAAAATGCAGTCACCAGTATGGCACTCCAAATGTTCAAGAGTGCTACTGATAAAACTTACCATAACTACCTAAACGTCCTAAGACGATGTAGAAATCTAAAAACTATCTTGAATGTATAAGCATTATACTGAACTGCTGCTCTCTGTATAATGTTGTTTATGAAAGTAGTTATTTCCATAAATACTCATAAAGCCTATTCAGTAAGGAAGCATTAAGGAAGTAAAGACATGTGGTATGTTTTAACTTTCTTTTCTAGTCGCTAAATGTTTATAATTGTAAGCTGCTTTACTTTACTGTGATTATGAAATTGTTGTTGATTTAGTTGGAAATGTTCCTATAAATGATAGATATTCCATTTATGAAAACTTGATTATCTAAAAATGAGAAAACAAAATTCAGGCTGTAGATGAATTTCAGGATAAGCTTTTAAAATTAGAATAAATAAATGTGGGCCAACATTTACAAGTTATCAATCCTTTCTTTTGAGTAATAAACATTTCTTTTTTGAATCCCAAATACAGAAAGAAAATCTTACTTACACTAGTTTTGAGTTTTCCTAGAAAAAAAAATCACAGAACATCAGGGTTACAAACAACTTTGATGGTTATCTAGCCACAAAAGTTGGGTTGGGAACGATGAGATTTAAATCACATCCATTTAAAAGAAATTTAACCAATGAATGAGAAACTTCTATGTAATATTTTCTTCTTCAGTAAAAAAACAGGGTTTTTTTTTTATTCACATTGTTCAGAACATAAAGACAGACAATAGAACACTGAATGTGTTTTTAAAACTATAAAATTAAAGGTATATTTCCATCCTGGTCAACAACAAAACATTAAGGTTTTCTTTTGTTTCTGTTTATTTGTTTTCCTAAGACAGAGTCTCACTCTGTCATCCAGGTTGGAGTACAACGGCAGGATCTCAGCTCACTGCAACCTCTGCCTCCTGGGTTCAAATGATTCTCCTGCCTCAGCTTCCCAAGCAGCTGGGATTACAGGTACCTGCCATGACCAGCTAATTTTGTATTTTTAGTAGAGACGGGTTTTCACCATGTTAGTAAGGCTGGTCTTGATCTCAGGTGATCCACCTAATTTCTGAATAAAATTATCCAAATTCTCCAATGGCCATCTCCAGAAAGCCCTTCTGTCCTCCAATCCACATTGCTATCTTATTCTAAATTTCTAAGTAAGTGTGACACTCATTGTACAAACTTGTACTGAAGTATATACAATTTTCTTTTGCTATCTATTAGTTTGTGTATGCTTAATTGTGTTTCTACAACTAGTCTACAAGCACATGAGTTGTAATGATGGGGACTGGAGATGGTATGGTACAGACTGCTACTGATGACCAGAAAATTATTTCTTGTTCTACCTGGACACACAAATAGACTATATTTCTCATTCCGTTTGTGTCCATATGACTAGCTCTCATTAATGTATTATAAGTTGAAATAATATACAATATTTCTAGTTTAAAGCTTTTAAGAAGTAGATGTATCACCTCTTCTAATTGTTCTCCTTATACCATTTATGATGACAAAGACAGGGGAGGCACTGAGATGGAAAATGGAAGAAGACTAGAACCCTGGATCATCATGTAGAATGAATACTTACCTGCCTTGGACTGCTATATGAGCAAGAAATAACTTTTGCTTATATTTGCATTATTATGTATTTTGGAATGTATTTGTTACAGAAGTCAAGCCAATGTAAACCAATGCAGATACGGTTATTTAAAGTTGGATTTTCTCTTAACAAAATTCTCAAACATGTGTCCACAGCTTAGCTATAAGGCAGTATGAAAATGGATCTAGTGGGCTGGAAAAATTGTTATGTTATAAAGTAAAACCGTCAACATTGAGAACTTGGAAGAAAACCATGGACCTAATTGAACTTGTAACTCTAGTAGACATCATTTAAAAATATATATTAATACACATTGGTTGTTCCTTGCTGGTAATAATTAGATTAGATCATAGTAGACCAGTTTTCAAGGAAAATTAAAGGGAATAGAGCAAATGCAAGATATTGAGGCATAGCAGGTTTGAAAAATCAGCTAACTTTGGACCTCAAAAGGTTGGAAACAAGAATGCCCCAAGCTGCTGAAGGCAAATGAATTATTCTGTGAACTGAGGAGAGACTTTGAAATGGGTAGGGAATCATTCAGAAACATGGTAAAGTAGCCATATAGAACTAATTTTAAGTCATGTTTACTTCTGCAATTTTAAAGAAATTTCCATCCTTCCATTAAGGCTGCTACACACACACACACACACACACACACACACACACAGAAACACACAGTACTGTGTGGGACTGTGTACATTTTCTTAGAGATATAAAGAAAAGTTAAATTCCATAACAGGTATGACATAAAGCAGAAATAAAATACCAGGTAACCAAGAACCCTAACAAACCAAGAACCCTAGCAAAGGAGGAACTGAAGGTCAAAATGATCATAAAGCATTAAGTACCCACATATTAGAAGATATATAGAGAAATATAGAATATGGTTCTTGGGCTGATACCTGGGGTATACAAGCAACCTCTATCCATGGTAAAGATTCCTGCATTACATTTAACAAGTGTTCACTAAGAATGCTAAGCTCTGTGTTTGAGCCTCACGGTTTGTAAAATGAATGAGATATAGCATCTGAATCACAAGGCAAGATGCATCAACAAACAAATACAAAAGTGATTGATAATGAAAAGCTTAGAAGCAATAGAAGCCATTCACTTAAACAAACCTATGGTTTCAGAAGAAATGAAGCTATTCACTTAAATTGACCTAGGGTTTCAGAGAAGGCTTCCTGGTTACATAACTGAGCTATCTTGAAGAATAAGTGCAAATAAGCCAGAGAATGAAAGGTAGGAATCGCTTTTAAGACAAAGAAAATCATATAAGCCAAAGCAAGGAAGCATAAAATTACACCACAGATGCAGAGAACTAAAACCGTGTAAATATAGTCTAAAACTAAGGCATAGAGAGTAAGAAAAATGTCTGCAAAGGTTGGTAGCAGGTAAAGTCATGAAAAGTGCTAAATGTTATGATAAGATGTTCGGGTTTCATATCATAAATAATGAGGATGCACTGAAGATTCTTTCCTGATTCATTCTCTTCTAAATCTGAGGTACTGCTATTTTTTGGTTTGCTCCTGTTGATTTTGACTCCACACTACTCCATAGATTTTTCTTTCTGCACTCATAATACAGCCTCTTTTATTTGCTCTGCCAGTAAGTAACCACCCTGATAAGTCACCCAACCTCTTACAGCTTTGTAGCAATTCCTATATAGAATATAGTGAGCAACTCAATACATTGTTTTCAAAACAATGAATGGTGCTAATTGACTCTATTTTCTTTACTAATTTTAAAAAACTGTCATTTTCATTCATTTTTCTAAATAATATGCCCTCTTCTGTGATGTATTTTAAAGCATACATGAATTTTCTGCATCATGCGGTAAACAATCATGGTCTTATTTCTAGTCCATGAATACAGGAAGAAGAAGGAATAAGAGACAAGAAGGAGGAGGAGAAAGAGAACAAAAAAATTTATGTTGTTGACATTTATCAAGTGCATACTATGTAATAGGCATTTGATACATTACCTTATGTAATTTTCACAAATGTTCTACAAGTTCTTATTCCACATATTTTTAAAATAACAAAATGAAAGTTCAGAAAGTCTAAATGTGATGAATAAATTGTACATGTCAATTTGGCTGGGTCACCATGCCCAGATATGTGATCAAATCTTTACTCTGGATATCTCTCTGATGGTGTTTTTGGATGAGATTAACATTTAAATCAACAGATGAGTTAAAGCAGATTGCCCTTTATAATATTGGTAGACCTCATCCAATCAACTGAAGGCTTGAATAGAACAAAAGACTGATCTCCTTGAGTAACAGGAAATGCTGCCAGCAGATAGTTTTCAGACCAACTGCAGCTTTGGCTCTTCCCTGGATCTCTAACCTGCTGGCCGACTCTGCAGATTTTGGATTTGCCACCGTTCATAAACATGTGAGCCAATTCCTTAAAAGAAATCTTCACACGCACATACACACACACATACACACACCACTTCTTGGTTCTGTTTCTCTGAAGAACCCTGACTAATACACTAAATAACTCAAACAAGGGCACCAATATGGTAAATAATAAAACCAAAACTCACTACCAGAACTGTTTGTTTCCAAAGCTAGGATTCCACTAGCTGCATGATTTCTCATAAAACAATTTTAAACACTAATATATTAAAAATGAAAACTAATTTAATTTACATGTTTTAAAACTATTTCAATATTGTATTGTGTAAATTGATGTTAAAAAACCTGTTTTTTCTCTGTGTTGGAACACTCTTTAGGAAAAATTATAAAAACTAATAAAAAACAAAAACCCTCTGTAATTGAAGTTTAGTGCACAGAAAAGTTTAAAAAAAAAAGCAAAACATATTGGGAAAGAATTAACTAGTACATATGGGTATGAGCATTTGCTTCTAAATGTGGCAATGAAATCTGCCCTATGAGACATTCTTGCAACACATTTGTTTTAAACAAGTATGTTCTGCCATATTTAAGGGACATTTCAAATACAAACCTTCTGTGATAGATATGTAAATTATGAACAGAGCGACAAATCAAGACTAAGATGAAGGCATCCAGCCAAGTTAATCCATCTACACTTGGCCCTTTAGGATATCTAATAGCTAAAAATAAGAATGAGTTGATGACAAAGCAAGGAACCATATCAGGTTTTCATGATCTCATCTTATATAATAACTCTATGCCTATATAGACAAAGAAGGCAGAAATAAAAGAAGTGAATACTATAGAAAATTGTTTTTACTCATCCATGAAAGCATAAGGGCTTTAGAGTGAGTATAAACTTGCCAATAATTTTAGGACCCATCATTTTAGTTTTAAATAATTGTCGTTTATTCATTTATCCACGAATGTTTTGCACACCTATTTAATAGCTAGCCATTGTAAGAAAAGAAAATAAATCATGGTTCCTTCCCTCAAGAAGCTTATGCTTGCAGGCACAGTGAAAAGCTATGTTTCACAAAAGAAATACTAGTAAAACTGAAATTGTAAACTGGAAGAAAGAAAAGCTATATACAGCTGCAGAGATCACAGAAGAAAGTAAGTTTGGGTATAGACATTGATGATATATTTCAATTAAAATGTAAATAAGAACATACCACGATATTGATTCTTCCTAACCATGAGCATGGAATGTTTTTCCATCTGTTTTTTCCTCTCTTATTTCCTTGAGCAGTGGTTTGTAGTTCTCCTTAAAGAGTTCCTTCACATCCCTTATTAGTTGTATTCCTAGGTATTTTATTGTCTTTGCAGCAGTTGTAAATGGGCGTTTACTCATGATTTAGTTCTGTATTATTGGTGTATAGGAATGCTTCCAATTTTTGCACATTGATTTTGCATCCTGAGACTTTGCTGAAGTTGCTTATCATCTTAAGGAGATTTGGGGCTGAGACGATGGGGTTTTCTAAATATACAATAATATCATCTACAAACAGGGACAATTGACATCCTCTCTTCTTATTCAAAGACGCTTTATTTCCTTCTCTTGTCTGATGGCCCTAGCCAGCATTTCCAACACTGTGTTGAATAGGAGTGGTGGGAGAGAGTACAATTGTCTTGTGTCAGTTTTCAAAGGGAATGCCTCCAGTTTTTGACAAACCTGACAAAAACAAGCCATGGGGTAAGATTCCCTATTTAATAAATTGTGTTGGGAAAACTGGCTAGCCATATGCAGAAAGCTGAAACTGAATCCCTTCCTTACACCTTATATAAAAATTAACTCTAGAGAGATTAAAGATTTAAACATGAGGCCTAACACCATAAAAACTCAAAAAGAAAGCCTAGGCAATACCATCCAGGACATAAGCATGGGCAAGGACTTGATGATTAAAACAACAAAAGCAATGGCAACAAAAGCCAAAACAGACAAATGGGATCTAATTAAACTTAAAAGCTTCTGCACAACAAAAGTAACTATCAATAGACTGAATCGGCAACCAACAGAATGGGAAAACATTTTTGCAATCTACCACCTGACAAAGGGCTAATATCCAGAATCTACAAAGAACTTAAACAAATTTACAAGAAAAGAAAAAAAAAAATCAAAAAGTGGGCAAAGGATATGAACAGACATTTTTCAAAAGAAGACATTTATGCAGCCAACAAACATATGAAAAAAAGCTCATCATAACCGGTCATTAGAGAAATGCAAATTGAAACCATGAGATACCACCTCAAACCAGTTAGAATGGCAATCATTAAAAAATCAAGAGACGATAGATGCTGGAGATGATGTGGAGAAATAGGAATGCTTTTACAGTGTTGGTGGGAGTGTAAATTAATTTTCAACCATTGTGGAAAGCAGTGTGGCAATTCCTCAAGGATCTAAAAATAAAAATTCCATTTGACCCAGCAATCCCATTACTGGGTATAAACCCAAAGGGTTATAAATCATTCTATTATAATGACATATGCACACAAATGTTTATTGTGGCACTGTTCACAATAGCAAAGACTTGGAACCAACCTAAATGCCCATCAATGACAGACTGGATAAAGAAAATGTGGCACATATACACCATGGAATACTATGCAGCCATAAAAAAGGATAAGTTCACGTCCTTTGCAGGGACATGGATGAAGCTGAAAACCATCATTCTCACCAAACTGACACAAGAACAGAAAACCAAACACTGCATGGTCTCAGTCATAAGTGGTTATCGAACAATGAGAGCACACACACACAGGGAGGGGAACATCACACACTGGGGCCTGGGGGGCAGGGGACTAGGGGAGAAATAGTGGGGGTTGGGAGATTGGGGAGGGATAGCATTAGGAGCAATACCTAATGTAGATGATGGGGCGATGGATGCAGCAAACCACCATCATGGCACGTGGTTTACCAACCAAATGGAGAGCAAAAATAAATAAATAAATAAAAAGCAGGAGTTGCAATTATCACCTCTGATAAAATAGACTTTAAAGCAACAAAGATCAAAAGATGCAAAGAAGGACATTACATAATGGTAAAAGGATCAATGCAACAAGAAGAGTTAATGATCCTAAATATATTACGCACTCAATACAGGAACACCCAGATACATAAGACTTATAAAGAGACTTAAATATAATAATAAATATAATATAATAATAAATATAATAATAAATATAATAATAGTGGGAGACTTCAACATCAATATTAGACAGATCAACGAGACAGAAAATTAACAAGGCTATCCAGGACTTGAAGTCAGATCCGGAACAAGTAAACTTAATAAACATTTATAGAACTCTCCACCTCAAATTCACAAAATATACACTCTTATCAGTACTACATCACACCTACTCATAGGTTTAAATAAAATATTGGTTGGCTACTTGTTTGTTATTTTCTTCCCTCATTTTTTCCCGTCTCCATTATTAAGCACAATTATTGCCATAAAAGAGGTTTTCAATACCCATTTTTAGACTGCATTCTAGCCTGCACAATAAAGCAACACTCCCATTCTCTCTCCTTCTTTCTCTTCCTCTTTCTTCCTCTCCTTCATTCTTTTTTTTATTATTCTCTTATTTTCTTTCTTTTTCTCTTTTTTTTTTTCAAAAAAAAAAAGCTTCGAAAACTGATAGTCATGATTTTAAAAAATAAATAAATAAATAAATAAAATAAAATAAAATATAGAATCACTACCTTGAAGAGAGTTCAAGACTGATGATACTTTCCAAGGCAGTGTTACTAAAAATTTGGTTCATGGATTGGTGTTGGTCTGCAATTTGTTTGTTATACATTGCTACCAAGTAAGTACAGTATGATACTTTTACAGTCATTTGACATCCAAACTTATGATTAGTGTACTTATCTAGTTGAATAGGGTTTTGTAAATCAATCTGGATGTTGACAAACTCATGTGGCAAATTGCACATGGCATGAGCATCATATAAGTCATGCACAGTAGGACTACATGGAGAGCCATGACAGACTGGGGAGAAATAAAATTGTTTCTTGACCAAACATAGTTCTGGGGAGCATTTTACCAGGGCTTCATTAAATAGAGATTATTCTCAATGAAACTGTGTTCCATCGTTTCTAAGAGGGCAGGGAAACTAGTAAAGTGTCTAACAAAGAATAAGCACTCAATAAATCAAACAAGCTTCTAATTTTTAGACAGAATGTTATTACGTGTGCTTAACTATATTTCTCTTGGAAGAGAGTTCATAGCTTTCATCAGATCTTAGGAACAGATGCCTGTTACCTAAGAAAGGCTAGTAACCACTACAGAAAACAAACAAACAAACAAACAAACAAACAAAAACACTCTTTACTACTATTATTTACACCTTCAGTATCTGCACATAATTTCATTCATCCATTTAACAAATAATTATTGAATGCCTACTCTATGTTAGGCTCTGGAGATAGAGCAAATAGACAAAGTACCTATACTTATTGTAAGAAAGGCAAGTAAACAAATAAATAAGCAAGTACCACACGAAAACGAAATGCTATAATAGAGAAATTGGGTAGCTGCTTTTGATCATCACAGAAGACCTCACTAAGGAAGCAATATTTAAGCTGAAATCTGAATACCAAGAAGTAAAGATGGTGATGGGGGGTGGTCAGAATTCTAGAAAAATAAATGGCTGGATCAAACAGCCTAAAGAACAAATATGGGCTGCTCTGGGAAGAGGCAAAAAGTCACTGCAGCTATAGCATTATTAGGAAGAGTAAGAATGGCATGAGGGAAAGTCAGAAAAGTCATCAAGGGCCAGACCAAGTAGTCACTGATCACTTTGTAGTAAGGAGTCTGCATTATATTCTAACTCTGATGGAAAGCAAATTAAGGTATTAAATAGGGAAAGAATGAGATGTGATTTGAATTTTAAAGAATCTCTCTGGGTACTGCATAAAAAATAGATAAGTGAAGAGAAGAAACTTGAGTGAAAAGAAACAAGGAGAACATATGGTGATTGAATGAGGGAGGCAGACAGAAAATAAATTAATAAATTCAGGACATACAATAAGCACAATAATGATTCTTAACAGATAGCTGGATGGAAGGGTTATGAGTTATTAAATATGTGCTCAAGATTTATAAAAATTAAAAATAGGTAAGCTGAACCTTGAAAAATACCTTATGGGTCATGTGTAGAGGAAAACAAGATAGGTCAGTCAGAAACAGAAGATGATGTAATCACACTTGCCAGGGAAAGACAACATCAAAAAGTAAGAGTGATCATTAGAAATGTCATGTTGCACAGGAATCAAAAGCTAAGATAAAACTATCAAATTATATGAGTACGCCCCTGGCCACCCTTCAAAGAACAATCTTGCTGTAGTAGCAAGGGTACAAATCAGACAATAAAAATTAAAATGTAATGGTATATAGTAACATTTCCATTTTTGTGGAAATCTTTCCTAAATTATCTTGTACATAATTAAATCTTTATTACTATTGTCATTATTATTATTATACTTTAAGTTCTGGGATACATGTGCAGAATGTGCAGGTTTGTTATATTGGTATACACATGCTATGGTGGTTTGCTGCACCCATCAACCAGTCATCTATATTAGGTACTTCTCCTAATGCTATCCCTCCCCAAGATCCCTACCACCTGACAGGCCCTGGTGTGTGATGTTCCCCTCCCTGTGTCCATGTGTTCCCATTGTTCAACTCCCACTTATGAGTGAAAATGTGCAATGTTTGGTTTTCTGTACCAGGGTTAGTTTGCTAAGAATGAGATTTACAGATTCATCCATGTCCCTGGAAAAAAACATGAATTCATCCTTTTTAATGGCTGCATAGTATTCCATGGTATATATGTGCTACATTTTCATTTTCCAGTCTACCATTGATGGGCATTTGGGTTGGTTCCAAATCTTTGCTATGGTGAATAATGTTGCATAAAACATATGTGTACATGTTTCTTTATAGTAGAATGATTTATAATACTTTGGGTATACACCCAGTAACGGGATTGCTGGGTCAAATGGTATTTCTGGTTCTAGGTCCTTGAAAAATCACCACACTATCTTCCACAATGGTTGAACTAATTGACACTCCCACAAACACTGTAAAGGCATTCCTATTTCTCTAGATCCTCTCCAGCATCTGCTGTTTCCTGATTTTTTGGTGATCACCATTCTAACTGGTGTGAAATGGTATTACATTGTGGTTTTGATTTGCATTCTTTTAATGACCAGTGATAATTAGCTTTTTTTCATATATTTGTTGGATGCATAAATGTCTTCTTTTGAGAACTGTCTATTCACATCCTTTGCCCACTTTTTGATGGGGTTGTTTGTTTTGCCTGTAAATTTGTTTAACTTCTTTGTAGATGCTGGATATTAGCCCTCTGTCAGATGGATAGATTATAAATTTTTTCTCCTATCTATAGGTTGTCTGTTCACTCTGATGATAGTTTCATTTGCTGTGCAAATGCTCTTTAGTTGTTTAATTAGATCCCATTTGTCAATTTTGGTTTTGGTGTTTTAGTCATGAAGTCTTTGCCCATGCCTACATCCTGAATGCTATTGCCTAGATTTTATTCTAGTAATTTTATGGTTTTAGGTCTTACATTTAAGTTTTTAATCCTTCTTAAGTTAATTTTTGTATCAGTTGTAAGGAAGGGGTCCAGTTTCAGTTTTCTGCATATGGCTAGCCAGTTTTCCCAACACCATTTATTGAATAGGAATCCTTTCTCCATTGCTTGTTTCTGTCATGTTTGTCAAAGATCAGATAGTTGTAGATGTGTGGTGTTATTTCTGAGGTTTTTGTTCTGTTCCATTGGTCTGTATATCTGTTTGGTACCATCACCATGCCATTTTGATTACTGGAGCCTTGTAGTATAGTCTGAAGTCAGGTAGCATGATGCCTCCAGCTTTGTTCTTTTTACTTAGGATTGTTTAGGCTATAAGGACTCTTCTTTAGTTCTATATAAAAATAATTCTGTCTAATTAAGCAAAGAAAGTCATTGGTAGCTTAATAGGAATAGCATTGAATCTATAACTTACTTTGGGCAATATGGCCATTTTCACAATATTGATTGTTCCTATCCATGAGCATGTAAGGTTTATCTTTCCATTCGTTTGTGTCATCTCTTATTTCCTTGAGCAATGATTTGTAGTTCTCCTTGGAGAGGCCCTTCACATCCCTTGTAAATTGTATTCCCAAGTATTTTATTCTCTTTGAAGCAACTGTGAACAGGAGTTCACTCATTATTTGGCTCTCTGTTTATTATTCTTCCACAGTAATGCTTGCAATTTTTGCACATTGACTCTGTATCCTGAGACTTTGCTGTAGTTGTTTATCAGCTTAAGGAGTTTTGGGGCTGAGACGATGGGGTTTTCGAAATATACAATCATGTTGTCTGCAAAAAGAGAAAATTTGACTTCCTCCCTTCCTGTTCGAAAACCTTTATTTCTTTCTCTTTCCTGATTACCCTGGCCAGAACGTCGAATATTATGTTGAATAGGAGTGGTGAGAGAGGTGCCAGTTTTCAAAGGAAATGTTTCCAGTTTTTGCAAATTCAGTATTATATTAGCTGTGGGTTGGTCATAAATAGCTCTTATTATTTGGAGATAGGTTCCATCAATGCTTAGTTTATTGACAGTTTTTAGCATGAAGGGGTGCTGAATTTTATCTAGGCCCTTTTCTATATTCATTGAGATAAACGTGGTTTTTGTCATTGGTTCTGTTTATGTGATGGATTGCATTTATTGATTTGCATATGTTGAACCAGGCTTGCGTCCCAGGGATGAAGCCGACTTGATTGTGGTGGATAAGCTTTTTGATGTGTTGCTGGATTTGGTTTGCCAGTATTTTATTGAGAATTTTCACATCAATGTTCATCAGGGATATTGGCCTGAAATTGCATTTTTCTTTTTTTGTTGTTGTTGTGTCTCTGCCAGCTTTTGGTATTGGGATGATGCTGGCCTCATGAAATGAGTTAGGAATGAGTCCCTCTTTTTCTGTTGTGTAGAATAGTTTCAGAAGGAATGGTACAGCTCCTCTTTGTACCTCTGGTAGAATTCAGCTGTGAACCCATCTGGTCCTGGACTTTTTTTCGTTAGTAGGCTATTAATTACTGCCTCAATTTCAGAACTTGTTATTAGTCTATTCAGGGATTCCACTTATTCCTGGTTTAGTCTTGGGAGGATGCATGTGTCCAGGAATTTATCAATTTCTTCTAGATTTTCTACTTTATTTGCATAGAGACATTGATAGTATTCTCTGATGGTAGTTTGTATTTCTGTGGGATCATTGGTGATATCCCCTTTATCATTTTTTATTGTGTCTATTTGATTCTTCTCTCTTTTCTTCTTTATTAGTCCAGCTAGTGGTCAATCTATTTTGTTAATCTTTCCAAAATGCCAGCTCCTGGATTCATTGATTTTTTTAAAGGATTTTCTGTGTCTCTATCTCCTTCAGTTATGCTCTGATATTAGTTATTTTCTGTCTTCTGCTAGCTTCTGAGTTTGTTTGCTCTTGTTTCTCTAATTCTTTTAATTGTGATGTTAGCATGTCGATTTCAGATATTTCCTGCTTTCTCCTGTGGGCATTTAGTGCTATAAATTTTCCTCTAAACAATCCTTTAGCTGTGTCCCAAAGATTCTCATACATTGTGTACTTGTCCTCGTTGGTTTCAAAGGAATTTTTTTATTTCTGCCTTCATTTTGTTATTTACCCAGTAGTCATTAAGGAGCAGATTGTTCAGTTTCCATGTATTTGTGCAGTTTTGAGTGAGTTTCTTAATCTTTAGTCTACTTTTATTGCACTGTGTGTTCTGAAAGATTGTTTGCTATGATTTCTGTTCTTTTGCATTTGCTAAGGAATGTTTTATTTCCAATTATGTGGTCAGTTTTAGAATAAGTGCAATACGGTGCTGAGAAGAATGTATATTCTGCTGATTTGGGGTGAAGAGTTCTGTAGATGTCTATTAGGTCCACTTGATCCAGAGCTGAATTCAAGACCTGAATATCCTTGTTAATTTTCTGTCTCATTGATCTAATGTTGACAGTGGGTGTTAAAGTCTTCCACTATTATTGTGTGAGAGCTTAAGTCTCTTTATAGATCATTAAGAACTTGTTTTATGAATCTGGGTTCTCCTTTATTGGGTGCATATATATTTAGGATAGTTAACTCTTCTTGCCACATTGATTCCATTACCATTATGTAATGCTCTTCTTTGTCTTTTTTGATCTTTGTTGGTTTAAAGTCTGTTTTATCAGAGACTAGGATTGTAACTCCTGCCTTTTTTTTTTTTTTTTTTTTTTTTTTGCTTTCCATTTGCTTAGTAAATCTTCCTCCTTCCCTTTATTTTGATCCTATGTGTGCCTTTGCACATGAGATTAGTCTCCTGACTACAGCACATGAATGGGTCTTAACTCTTTATCCAGTTTGCCAGTCTGTGCCTTTTAATTGGGGCATTTAGCCTATTTACATTTAAGGTTAGTATTGTTATGTGTGAATTTGATCCTGTCATTGTGATGCTAGCTGGTTATTTTCCATTAGTTGATGCAGTTTCTTCATAGTGTCAATGGTCTTTACAATTTGGTATGTTTTTGCAGTGTCTGGTACTGTTTTTTCCTTTCCATATTTAGTGCTTCCTTCAGGAGCTCTTGTAAGGCAGGCCTAGTGGTGACAAAATCTCTCAGCATTTTCTTCTCTGCAGAGGATTTTATTTCTCCTTCACTTATGAATTTTAGTTTGATTGAATATGCAATTCCAGTTGAAAATTCTTTTCTTTAAGAATGTTGAATATATGCCCCCACTCTCTTCTGGCTTGTAGGGTTTCTGCAGAGGGATCTGCTGTTAGTCTGATGTGCTTCCCTTTGCAGGTAACTCAACCTTTCTCTCTGGCTGCCCTTAACTTTTTTTCCTTCATTTCAACCTTGGTGAATCTGACAATTACATATCTTGGCTTTGCTCTTTTCAAGGAGTATCTTTGTGGTGTTCTCTGTATTCCCTGAATTTAAATGTAGCCAGTCTTTCTAGGTTGGGGAAGTTCTTCCGGATAATATCCTAAAGAGTGTTTTCCAACTTCCCTGTCACTTTCAAGTACAGCAATCAAACACAGGTTTGGTCTTTTCATATACTCCAATATATCTTAGAGGTTTTGTTCATTCCTTTTCATTATTTTTTCTCTAATCTTGTTTTCATGCTTTATTTCATTAGGTTGATTTTCAATCTGTGATATCCCTTCTTCCACTTGTTCAATTTGGCTATTGATACTTGTGTATGCTTCACAAAGTTCTCGTGCTGTGTTTATCAGCTCCATAAGGTCATTTATGTTCCTCTCTAAACTGGTTATTCTAGTTAGCAATTCCTCCAACCTTTTTTCAAGGCTTTTAGCTTCCTTGCATTAAATTAGAACATGCTCCTTTAGCTTGGAGAAGTTTGTTCTTATCCACCTTCTGAAGCCTACTTCTGTCAATTTGTCAACATCATTCTCTGTCCAGTTTTGTTCACTTGCTGGTGAGGAGTTGTGATCCTTAGGAGGAGAAGAGGCATTCTGGTTTTTGGAATTTTCAGCTTTCTGCACTGGTTTTTCCTCATGTTTGTGGATTTATCTACCTTTCATCTCTGATGTTGGTGACTTTCAGATGAGGTTGTTGTGTGAATGTCCTTTTTGTTGACTTGATGCTATTCCTGTCTGTTTGTTAGTTTCCCTTCTAACAGTCAGGCCGCTGTGCTGCAGGTCTACTGGAGTTTGCTGGAAATCAAGTCCAGCCCCTGTTTGCCTGAGTATCACCAGCAGAGGATGCAGAACAGCAAACACTGCTGACTGCTCATTCCTCTGGAACCCTTTTCCCAGAGGGGCACCCATCCAATGCCAGCCAGAGCTCTCCTGTCTGAGGTGTCTGTTGAACCCTGCTGGGAAGCATATCCCCATCATGAGGCATGGGGGTCAGGGACCCACTTAAGGAGGCACTCTGTCCCTTAAAAGAACTCAAGTGCTGTACTGGGAGATCTGCTGCTCTCTTCAGAACCTGCAGGCAGGAACATTTAAGTCTGCTGAAGCTGTGCCCATATCTGCCCCTTCCCCCAGGTGCTCTGTCCCAGGGAGATGGGAGTTTAATCTATAAGCCCCTGACTCGGGCATCTGCCTTTCTTTCAGAGATGACCTGCCCAGAGAGGAGGAATCTAGAGAGGCAGTCTGTCTGGCTACAGCAACTTTACCAAGCTGCACTGGGCTCTGCCCAGTTCAAACTTCTTGGAAGCTTTGTTTACACTGTGAGGGGACCAGAACCCGCTTTCCAAAATCTGAGTAGCCTTTAAGTCTGCATGCATAAACTCCATTTTAAAATGATAAAAAAAACTGGTCAAGAACCCAATTCACCAAGGTGACATGAAATAATTAAGCATGACCTAGCTCAGGAAATTGCAAGGTCTGCAACACTTTGAGCCACCAGTGTCAACCATGACCATTAAAACAGAGCTCCTCCTTAGGTTCAGCAAATTGTGTCAACTACAATGGCCCTTAGCTATTAAAATCAAAAGGTGGTGAGTGAACACCCAACCCACCATTTACAGTAACCCCAGAAAAACAAGGAGTAAGATTTCTTGCCATCAACATTCAGAAATAAAATTTTTTTTTGAGGGCCAGTAAAAGAGCTCATGCCCAGGCAGTTCACCTAAAGGAATTTACGACGAGAAACTAGTTGCACAACTATTGGGAAAGCCAAAAGGCCAAATAAAGGAGACTGGGAAAAAAATAAGAAAGAGTGGGGCACAGATTAACAACAGTAAGAAGTATCTACTATACTCATAGACAGAAGGGCAAAGATAAAAACTATTGATATCCTGATAACTCAGGCTATCCAACAATGACGATATTATAAGAAAGGAACTGTTTGGCAAAATTATGAAGGTAGATGTAGCCACTGCTGGAGATGCTACTGAAAAGAGAAAAAAATACCTAGTCTTCTTCCTTCTTCCTACCCTACAGACTCCTGCAAGAGGGTCCTCTTAGCTGAGCTAGCTTAAAGTCAGTTGACAAGGAAGCCTGCAAATGCAATTTTCAGGATTTTCCCACCAACACTACAGAGCAAAATGAAGAAAGGGTGGAAAATGGAATTAATTGCAAATAGTCAAATGACCTGCACAAGATATTCCTACACCTTCAGACACCAACTTAATTTGAAAGCTGTAGGACAACCCATAATTTGTATACACTTTTCAGTACTGAAGTATATTATCAAAATATTACTATTTAAGGAGTATAAAGAATAAAGACACAGATAACATTCTAGTTTACTAGTTGATATAATTCTTCAAGTATTATTTACAAATAGGAAGTAAAAATAATAGAAAGTAAAAAGTAAATTCTAATTGAAAATTATCATGTTCTGGTTATTATTTTAAAAAACTATGTCTTAGAATTTATACTAGCACATATATACACTATAATCATTCTGGTAGTACCTTAATTTTTATTTTTAAAAAACTCAACCACATTTAATCATGAGATATGTCTCCTTCTGTTATTATTTTACTACTAAAGCATAAGAGGGTGGTTTATGTGCACCAAAAGGCCCCTTCAAAGCTGTTTCCCAGATGACCTGAAAAGAACAGTTGGAGAGATGTGAAAACAGGATTTCAATAAGCCCTTCAATTGTTCTTTCCCTGGCCTTTAATGTTAGCTGTTACTATAGAAAATGTCATCATTCTTAGAAGAAAATTATTTGAGAATGTAATATTTCACTTCCTCCTCATTAAGAAAGTAGAGGAAATAGGAAAGAAAAATATACAAGTAGACACATAACTGTGTATAAATGGATATAATTGAGTAAGGAGGTCAGTAATCTAATGAACTAATGAAAACTTTACTATATTAGAAGTTCAGATTTGTTTCAATTATGAGTCAGAAATGAGGAACAGAATTAAATTTTTGTTCTACAGTTACATAATTACCAATATGTCGCCAACAGAACTTCTAGACATGGTGAAACTCTCCTTTACATTTAATAATCATGATATTTTTCTTCCCAAATGTGCTATTTTTTTCTCTACATGAGTATGTTCTGCCATGAAGTAACAGTATTAGTAAAAATGAAATTTCTATCAGATCTTATGTTAAAGAGGTCATAAAATGAAAGCATTGGGATTTTATCCTGAAAACAATGGGGAGTCATGAAAGATTTTAAGCAATGATATAATATAATCAGATAATTTTGATTTTAGCTTTGGTGGCATAGTGATGGAATAGCCAAGATGATGTGGGGTAGTTAGAAAGCTGTTATATAAGTCCAGGGGGATCAAGGTTGTGAACCTTATATAGAATAGAAACTGTAGGATTAAAACAGTTGGGAGATATTATAATTATACATTTAGGTGTTGTGATAGATTATAAATGTCCATTTAATTACGAGAAGAGGGAAACAAAAATGCATTGTACAATATATTCTCCTATTATCATTCTGTGAGGGAAATTCCATGGTGGACAAGAAGCTAAAACTACTGGTCAAGATGAAAATTTTGAAGTAGAAAAACAAACAGGGTAACTAATTTTTGGAGGGAATCCAAGATGGCCGAATAGGAATAGCTCTGGATTGCAGCTCCCAGCCAAAATGGAGAGGGTGAGTGGTCACTGCATTTCCAAATGAATTATTATTGCCCACAGACCAGGAGACTCTGGGCAGAAAATTGCCATAAGTTTCCAGCACGGCTGTTTCAGCTGGTACCGTGCGTCTCTGCACAAAAACTCACACAAATCCAGATGCCATTTCAACTGGTGACTGGAATGCCTGAGAGACAGAGTCACCTATTCAACTGATAAAAAGCAGACTGAAACAGGAAGCTAGGCCAGGAGATTCGTGGGCAGAAAAGTCTCCAGTATGGCTGTTTCAGCTGGTGCAGCAGGTCTCTGCACAAAAACTCACACAAATCCGGGCGCCTTTTCAACTGGCGACTGAAACACCTGAGAGACAGAGTCAACCATTCAACTGAAAAAAAGGGGACAGAAATGGAGCCAGGCCAGGATATTCCCAGGCAAAAAAGCGCCACAAGTCTCCAGCATGGCTGTTTCAGCTGGTGCAGCGGGTCTCTGCACAAAAACTCAAACAAACCAAGGGGCCATTTCAACTGTCAACTGCAATGCTTGGGAGACTGAGTCATCCATTCAACTGAAAAAAAAAAAGGGGGACTGAAACAAGGAGCAACGTGATCTGGCTACGCTGGTCCCACCCCTAGAAAAACCAGCAATTTGAAATGCTGTGGACTGAGAGTTTCACAGAAAGTACAGCTGAATCCAGGACAGTCCAGCTTTGTACGGGAAGGTTGTCTGCCATTACTGAGACAGTCCACCACTACCAAGGTAATCCACCATTACTGAGGCAGGCCGCCATTCCCGAGGCATTCTGCCATTACCGAGGCAGCTCACCATTACCAAGGCAATCTGCCATTACAAAGAGAGTCTGCCATTACAGAGAGAGTCTGCCATTACAGAAGCAGTTGTAACTATAACCCTATAAATAAAACTGCAGAGAAGATAACACAGAAGCTAAGCAGAGCCCACAGCAGCTTCAGCAACACCTCTGCTGGCAGACCATGACTAGCCTCCTCGCTGGGCAGAGCATCCCTGAAAAAAGGCAGCAGCATGACAGAAACATATAAATAAAGCCTACCATCCCGGGACAAAGCACCTGGATTAAAAAAAAAAAAAGGCAGTCATGAGTTCTGTTGCAGCAGACTTCAACGTACCTGCCCAGCAGCTCTGAACAGAACAATGAAGCTCACAGCTCAGCACTTCAGCACTTGAGCCCTTATAAAAGACAGACTGTCTCCTCAAACAGCTCCTTGACCCCTGTATATACAAAGAGTTAACTCATAAAAGAGAACTCAGATTGATATCTGGTGGGTATCCTTCTGGGACAAAGATAACAGAAGAAGAAACTGGCAGGAATCCTTACAGTTCTGCAGCCACTGCAGGTGATCCCCAGGAAAGCAGGGTCTGGAGTAGACCCCCAGCAGTCCTATAGCAGAAGAGCCTAACTGTTAAAAGGAAAACTAAGAAACAAAAAGAAATAACTGCATCATCAACAAACAGGATGTCCACTGAGAGACCTCATCTGAGAGTCACCAACCAAAAAGACAACATGTAAATAAATCCGCAAACATGGGAAGAAACCACAGCAAGAAGGATGAAAACAACAAAAAAAAAAACAAGAACAGCTCTCCTCCTCCAAGGGATTACAACTCCTCACCAGCAAGGGAACAAGACTAGATGGAGAATGAGCCTGACGAATTGACAGAAACAGGCTTCAGAAGGTGGGTAATAAAATACTTCTCTGAGCTAAGAGAACAAGTTCTAACCCAATGTAAAGAAACTAAGAATGTTGAAAAAAAGGTTTGATGAAATGCTAAAGAGAATAAACAGCTTAGAGAGGAATAAAAATGAATTGATGAAGCTGAAAAACATAACGAGAACTTCACCAAGCATACACAAGTTTCAATAGCTGAATTAACCAAGAAGAAGAAAGGATATCAGAGACAGAAGATCAACTAATGAAATAAAATGAGAAGGCAAGATTAGAGAAAAAAAGAGTAAAAAGAAATAAACAAAGGCTCCATGAAATATGGGATTATGTGAAAAGAACTAATCTATGTTTGAAAGCTGTACCTGAATGTGATGGACAAAATGAATCCAAGCTGTAAAACACTCTTCGGGATATTATCTAGAAAAGCTTCCCTAACCTAGCAAGGCAGGCCAACATTCAAGTCCAGGAAATACAGAGAATACCACAAATATATTCCTCATGAAGAGCAACCCAAAGGTACATAATCTTCACCAGGGTGAAATGAAGGATAAAATGCTGAGGGCAGCCAGAGAGAAAGGTGGGGTTACCCACAAAGGGAAACCCATCAGACTCACAGCAGATCTCTCAGCAGAACCCTACAAGCCAGAAGAAAGTGGGGGCCAATATTCAGCATCCTTAAAGAAAAGAACTTTCAACCTAGAATTTCATATCCAACCGAACTAAGTTTCATAAGCAAAGGAGAAATAACATCCCTTATGAACAAACAATTGCTGAGAGATTTCATTACCATCAGGTCTACTTTACAAGAGCTCCTGAAAGAAGTGCTAAACATAGAAAGGAACAACCAGTGGCAGCCACTCCAAAAATGTACCAAATGGTAAAGAGCATCAACACAATGAAGAAACTGCCTCAACTAGCAGGCAAACGAGCAGCTAGCATCAAAATGGCAGTATCAAATTCACAGATAACAATATTAACCATAAATGTAAATGGGCTAAATGTCCCAATCAAAAGACACAGACTGGCAAACTAGATAAAAAGCACCCATCAGTGTGCTGTCTCCAGGAAACCCATCGCACATGAAAGAATAGATATAGGCTCAAAATAAAGGATTGAGGAAGATCTACCAAGCAAATGAAGAGCAAAAAAAAGCATCAGTTGCAATCCTAGTCTCTGACAAAATAGACTTCAAACCAACAAAGATCGAAAGACACAAAAAAGGTCATTCCATAATGGTAAAAGGATCAACACAACAAGAATAGCTAATGATCCTAAATATATACGCACCCAATAGAGGAGTAACCAGATACCTAAAGCAAGTACTTAATGACTTACAAAGAGATGTAGACTCCCACATAATAATACTGGGAGACTTTAACACTTCATTGTCAATATTAGACAGATCAACAAGACAGAAAATTCACAAGGATATCCAGGACTTGAACTCAGACCTGGACCAAGCAAACCTAATAGACATTTAAAGAACTTTCTGTCCCAAATCCACAGAATATACATTCTTCTCACTCCTCACCACAACTACTCTAAAATTGACCACGTAATTGGAAGTAAATCACTCCTCAGCAAATGCAAAAGAACAGAAATCATAACAAACAGTCTGTTACACCACAGTGCAATCAACTTAGAACTCAGAATTCAGAAACTAACTAAGCACCACACAACTTCGTGGAAACTGAACAACTGGCTCTTAAATGTAAACTGGATAAACAATGAAATGAAGGCAGGAATAAAGATGTTCTGTAAAACCAACAAGAATGAAGATACAATGTACCAGAATCTGTGGGACACACATAAGCAGTGTCTAGAGAAAAATTTACAGCAATAAATCACCACATGAGAAGCAAGGAAAGATCTAAAATCAAAACTCTATCATCAAAATTGAAACACATAGAGGAGCAAGATCAAAAAAACTCAAAAGCTAGCAGAAGACAAGAAATAACTAAGATCACAGCAGAAATGAAGGAGACAGAGACACAAAAAAAAAAACTTCAAAAAAATCAATAAATGCAGGAGCTGATTTTATGTAAAGATCAACAAAATAGACAGACCAGTAACCAGATTAATAAAAAAGAAAAGAGAGAATAATCAAATAGATGCAATAAAAAACGATAAAGCATATATTACCGGACACTCCCAAGCCTAAACAAAGTCGAAACCCTGAATAGATCAATAACAAGGGCTGAAGTTGAGGCAGCAATTAATAGCTTAACAACAACAACAAAAAAATCCCAGGTTCAGATGGGTTCACAGCTGAATTCTCCAAGACATACAAAGAGAAGCCAGTACTACTCCTTCTGAAATTATTCCAAACAATCCATAAAGAGAGAATCCTCCCAAAATCATTTTATGAGAACAATATCATCCTGATACCAAAACCTGCCAGAGACTCAACAAGAAAAGAACACTTCCGGCCAATAACCATGATGAACATAGATGCAAAAATCTTCAATAAAATACCAGCAAACCGATTGCAACAGCACATCAAAAAGTTTATCCAACATGATCAAGTAGGCTTCATCCTGGGGATGTAAGACCGGTTCAACATATGCAAGTCTGTAAATGCAATTCACCACATAAACAGAACCAAAGACAAAAACCACAAGATTATTATCTCAATAGATGCAGAGAAGGCCTTCAACAAAATTCAACAGTGCTTTATGTTAAAACTCTCAATAAACTAGGTATCAATGGAATGTATCTCAAACTTATAAAACCTATTTATGACAAACCCACAGCCAATATCATACTGAATGGGCGAAAACTGGAAGCATTCCCTTTGAAATCTGCACTAGACAAGGAAGCCCTCTCTCACCACTCCTAATCAATATACCATTGGAAGTTCTGGCCAGAGCAATCAGGCAAGAAAAAAAAAAAATAAAGGGTATTCAGTTAGGAAAGGAGGAAGTGAAATTGTCTCTATTTGCAGACGACATGATTGTATATTTAGAAGACCCCATTGTCTCAGCCCAAAATCTCCTGAAACTGATAAGCAACTTCAGCAAAGTCTCAGGACATAAAATCAGTTTGTAAAAATCACAAGCATTCCTATACACCAATAACTGATTTCAAAAGACTCAAATCAAGAACAAACTGCCATTCACAATTGCTACAAAGAGAATAAAATACCTAGGAATAAAACTAACAAAAAATGTAAAGGGCCTCATAAAGGAGAACTACAAACCACTGCTCAACGAAATAAGACAGGACACAAACAGATGGAGAAACATTCCATGCTCATGGTTAGGAAGAATTAATATCATGAAAATGGCCATACTACCCAAATTAATTTATAGATTCAACGCTATCCCCATCAAGCTACCAAAGACCTTCTTCACATAACTGGAAAAATACACCCTGAAATTCATATGAAACGAAGAGAGCCTGCATACCCAAGTCAATTCTAAGCAAAAAGAACAAAGCTGGAGGCATCATGCTACCTGACTTAAAACTATACTACAAGGCTACAGTAATCAAAACAGCATGGTACTGTACCAAAACAGAGATATAGATCAATGGAACAGAACAGAGGCCTTGGCGGTAATGCTATACATCTACAATCATCTGTTCTTTGACAAACCTCACAAAAACAAGCAATGGGGAAAGGAATCCCTGTTTAATAAATGGTGTTGGGAAAACTGGCTAGCCATGTGCAGAAAGCAGAAACTGGAATTTTTCCTGACACCTTACACTAAAATTAATGCCAAATGGATTAAAGACGTAAACATAAGACCTAACACCACAAAAACTCTAGAAGAAAATCTAAGCAAAATCATTCAGGACATAAGCATAGGCAAGGACTTCATGACTAAAATCCAAAAGCATTGGTATCAAAAGCCAAAATAGACAAATGAGACCTAATTAAACTCTGGAGCTTCTGCACAGCAGAAGAATCAATCATTAGAGGGAATCATCAATCAATAGAATGTGAAGAATTTTTTGCAATCTACCCATCTGACAAAGGGCTGATATCCAGAATCTACAAAAAACTAAAATAGATTTACAATAAAGAAACAAACAAGCCCATTCAAAAGTGGGCAAAGGATACAAACAGACGCTTTATAAAAGAAGACACATATGAGGCCAAAAAAACATTAAAAAATGCTCATCATCACTGGTCATTAGAGAAATGAAAATCAAAACTGCATTGAGATACCATCTCACGCCAGTTAAAATGGTGATCATTAAAAAACCTGGAGACAACAGATGCTGGAGAGGATGTGGAGAAATAGGAACACTTTTACACTGTTGGTGGGAGTGTACATTAGTTCAACCATTGTGGAAGACTGTGGTGATTCCTCAAGGACCTAGAAATAGAAATTCCATTTAACTCAGCAATCCTGTTACTGGGTATATATCCCAAGGATTATAAATTGTTCTATTATAAGGACATATGCACACAAATGTTCACTGCAGCACTGTTTATAACAGAAAAGACTTGGAACCAACCCAAATGCCCATCAATAATAGACTAGACAGGGAAAATGTGGCACATATACACCACAGAATACTATGCAGCCATAAAAAATGATGAGTTCATATCTTTTGTAGGGACATGGATGAACCTGGAAACCATCATTCTCAGCAAACTGACACAAGAACAGAAAATCAAACACTGCATATTGTCACTCATAGGTGGGTGTTGAACAATGAGAACACACGGACACAGGGAGGGGAGCATCACACATTGAGGTCTATGGGGTGGGGAACTGGGGAGGGGATGGGAGGCTGGGGAGTTGGGGAGGGATAACATGAAGAGAAATGCCAGATGCAGATGATTGGGAGGGAGGCAGCCAACCACATTGCCAGTATGTACCTAGGCAACAATCCTGCATAGTCTTCAAATGTACCCCAAAACCTAAAACACAATAAAATATTTTAAAAAGAAAAACAAGGAAGGAATATATATAAATCTGATCCATAGGACAGACCTGTGATAAAGGGTAAGATTATAGACAGGAAATCAAAAAGCACATTACGAGTGTGGACATATGTAAATTTGGTAGAATTTGGCTATAAATATTTCTGGTCCAGGGATTTTTTTGGTTGCAGTTTTTTTTTTAATCATTCAGTTTTAGAACTTAATATTGGTCTAAACAGAATTTCAATCTCTTTCTTATTCAATCTTGCAAGATTGCGTGATTCCAGGAATTTAACCATTTATCCTATACTTTCTAATTGGTTTTTAGATAGAGTTGTTCATAGCAGTCTCTGAAGATTTTTGTATTTCTGTGGAAATAGTTATAATGTCATATTTGTCATTCTGAATTGTACTTACGTGGATCTTTTTTTCTTTGTCTAGCTAGCAGTCTGTCGATCTTGTTTACTCTTTCAAAAAATGAACTCTTGGTTTCATTAATAGATTTTACAGATATAATAACTAGTATCAATCCTAGTGAAACTATTCTGTTTCACTAGAATAAACTGAGGAGAGAGTCCTCCCTAATTCATCCTATGAAGCCACTCTCAACCTAGTACCAAAATCTGGCACAGACATGACAAAGAAAGAAAACTTCAGGCCAATATCGCTGATCACCACAGACATAAAAATTCTCGACAAAATACTAGAAAACTGAATCCAACAGCCCATTGAAAAGCTAATTCACCACAATCAAGCAGGCTTTATTCCCAGGATTAACTCAATAAGTGTGATCTAGCAAATGAACAGAATTAAAAGCAAAAATCATATGACCATCTCAATAGACACAGAAAAAGTTTTCCATAAAATCCAATATCCCTTCATGATAAAACCTTCAATAGGCAGACTGGGCATCAAAGGGACATACATCAATATAATAAAAGCTACCTCTAGCAAACCTATAGCCAACATCCTGCTGAACAGAAAAAAGCTGGAAGAATTCACCTTGAGAAATGAAACAAGACAAGGATCTCCACTCTCACCACTCCGGTTTGACATAGTACTAGAAGTCCTAGCCAGAGCAATAAGGCAAAAGAAAGTAATAAAAGGCATCCAAACAGGAAGAGAAGAAGGCAAAGTAGGTTTTGTCACTAACAATGTGAATGTATACTTAGAAAACCCTAGAGACTCCAGCAAAAGGCTCCTAATACTGGCAAACTATTTTAGCAAGGTTTCACAAGATCAGTGTACAAAAATTAGTAGCATTTCTATACACCAATAGCATCCGGAATGAGAATCAAATCAAGAATACAATTCCATTGATTATACAATAGCCGCAAAAAATGAAATACATAGGACTACAGCTTAACTAACGGGTTAACTAAGACAACTATAAAACACTGTGAAAAGAAATCAGAGATGACACAAATAAATTGAAAGACATCCTATGCTTATTGATTGGAATAATCAATATTATTAAAATAGCCATCATAGTTAAAATAATTTATGAATTCAATGTTATTTCAATCAAATTACCAGCATCACTTTTAGACAATACTCCTACAATTCATATGGAATCAAAAAAGAGCCCAAATAGTCAAAGTAATCCCAAGAAAAAAGAACAAAGCTGGAAAAATCACACTATCTAACTTCAAACTATACTCTAAGGCTACAGTAACCAAAACAGTATGGTACTGGTACTAGAATGCATAAAGAGATCAATGGAACAGAATTGAAATTAGAAGCAGAATAAATGTCTAAGCAGCAAAGCATTCAAACAGTAACCAAACCAGTATTGTACTGTTACTAAGAAAGACAAAGAAATCAATGGAACAGATTAGAAAATAGAGGCAAAAGAAACTTCAAAGCAGCACAGCATTTATATGTGACTTGGGTGCTGTTAAAGGCATTCAGTTTTATAAGGGATGCAGAGAGTAAAAGTTCAGAAAATTTGCAATCAGTCAATGCAATTTTTTTAAAAATTCCATTTTCAGAGGAGAAATTCAAGCCACCTGCAGAAATTTACATAAGTAACGAGAAGCTGAATGTTAATCCCCAAGACAATAGAAAAAACGTCTCCAGGGCATGTCAGAGACCTTTGTGGCAGCCCCTCCCATCACAAGACTGGAGGATCAGGAAGAAAAAAATGGATTCATTGGCTGGGCCCAGGGTCCTTCTGCTGTGTGCAGTCTAGGGACTTGATGCCCTGCATCCCAACCACTCCAGCCATGACTAAAAGGGGCCAAGATACAGCTCAGGCTGTTGCTTCAGAGGGTGGAAGTCCCAAGCCCTGGCAGCTTCCATGTGATGTTGAGCCTCTGGGTGCACAGAAGTCAAACACTGAGGTTTAGGAACCTCCACCTAGATTTCAGAGGATGTATGGAAACTCCTGGATGCCGAGACAAGTTTGCTGCAGGGGTGCAGCACTCATGGAGGACCTCTGTTAGGGCAGTGCAGAAGGGAAATGTGAAGTTGAAGCCCATAGGCAGAGTCTCTACTGGAGCATCACCTAGTGGATGTATGAGAAGAGGGCCCCCGTCCTCTAGATCCCAGAATGGTAGATGCACAGACAGCTTGCACTATGCACCTGTGAAAGCCAGCTGCACTCAATGCCAACCCATGAAAGCAGCCAGGAAGGGGGCTGTATCATGCAAAGACAGAGAGACAGAGCTGCCCAAGGCTGTGGGAGCCCACCTCTTGCATCAGTGTGACCTGGATGTGATACATGGAGTCTAAGGAGATCATTTTGGAGCTTCAGGATTTGACTGCAATGCTGGATTTGGGACTTACTTTCCTGTGGTCCCTTTGTTTTGGCCAATTTCTCCCATTTGGAATAGCTGTATTTACCCAATGCCTGTACCACCATTGTATCTAGAAAGTAAATAACTTGCTTTTGATTTTACAGTCTTATAGGCAGAAGGGACTTGCCTTGTCTCAGATAAGACTGTGGACTGTGGACTTTTGAGTTAATGCTGAAATGAGCTAAGACTTTGATGAAACTGTTCAGAAGGCACAATTGGTTTTAAAATGTGAGACATGAGATTTGGGAAGGGCTTGGTAGAATGATATGGTTTGGCTGTGTTCCCATCCACATCCCATCTAGTAGCTCCCATACCTCCCACATTTTGTGAGAGGGACCCAGTGGGAGATAACTGAATCATGGTTGGGTCATTCCTGTGCTGTTCTTGTGATAGTAAATAGGTGTCATGAGATCTGAGTTTTAAAAATGGGAGTTTCCCTGCATAAGCTCTTTCCCTGATTGCTGCCATCCATGTAAGATGTGACTTGCTCCTCCATGCCTTCCACCATGGCTGTAAAGCTTCTCCAGCCATGTGGAAGTGTAAGTCCATGAAAACTCTTTCTTTTGTAAATTGTCAAGTCTCAGGTATGTCTTTATCAGCAGGGAGAAAACAGACTAATATAAAAGTGAAGCGACAACCCACTGAAGGAGAGAAAATATTTGCATACTATCCATCTGACAAGAGGGTAAGAACCAAAAAACAGAAGGAGCTTAAACAACCCTAATTTTTTAAAAAGCTAATAATCAACTAAAACTGCGCAAAAGATCTGAATAGATATTTCTCAAAAGAAGACATACAAATGGCATCATCTGAGAAATAAAATTAAAACTACAATGAGATATCATCTCACCCCAGTTAAATGGCTTTCATCCAAAAGGCAAGCAATAACAAATGCTGGCAAGGGTGTGGAGAAAACAGAACCTGCATATGCTGTGGGCGGAAATGTACATTTATACAAGCACTGTATTAATGTATTAAATACATTAATATGGAAGCAGTTTCGACATTCTTCAAAAAGCTACAAATAGAGCTACCATAGAGCTAGCAGTGGTTATATCTCACTGCTAGGTATATACCCAAAAGAAAGGAAATCAGTATATCAAAGTAATATCTGCACTCCCACATTTATTGCAGCACTATTCACAATAGGAAAAATTTGGAATATAAAATATTTGCTATATGAACACTTAGCAAATCTTTCCTATTGTCCTATAGCAAGACATGACTTGTAATATGTGATTTGCTCCTCCTTGCCTTCCACCATGGTTATGAGGCTTCCCCAGCAATGTGGAAGTAAGTCTATTAAAACTCTTTCTTTTGTAAATTGCCAAGTCTCAGGTATGTCTTTATCATCAGGGTGAAAACAGACTAATACAAAAGTGAAGAGACAACCCCCGAAGGAGAGAAGTATCTCACATACTCCATAAATGTATACACCTATCATGTAACCACAAAAATTGAAATTAAAATATTTTTTAAATATTAGTAGTAATTCCATATACCAATAATGCTCAAACTGAGAAACAAATCAAGTAGGCAATCCCATTTACAATAACTACAAAAAGATAAAATATTTAGGAATAATTTAACCAACGAGGTGAAAGATCTCTACTAGAAAAACAACAAAACAATGATGAAAAAATGTAGATTGCATAAACACATGAAACAACATCCCATACTAGTGGGGCAGAAGAATTAATACTGTTAAAGTGACCACACTGCCCAAAGCATCTTACAGATTCAATGCAATCCCTATCAAAATGCTGACATTATTTTTCACAGAGCTAGAGAAAGCAATCCTAAAATTCATATTGTACCTAAAAGACCCCAAATAGCCAATGCAATTCTAAGCAAAAAGAACAAAGCTGCAGATATCAAATTATCTGGCATCAAATTACACATACTATAAGGCTAAAACAGCATGGTACTTGTTTTAAAATAGACACATACATAACATCAATGAAAGAATAGAGAACCCAGAAATAAAACCACCTATATCCACCCAATTAAACATGCCCTAGAAAGACGACACTGCTTTCAATAAATGGTACTTGCAATATTGAATTGCCACCTGCAGAAGAATGAAACCAGACTCCTATCCCTTGACATACACAAAAATCAACTCAAGATGGATTAAAGACTTAAATGTAAGACCTAAAACTATAAAAACACTAGAGGAAAAACTATGGAAACCTTTTTTGGACATTTATCTAGGCAAATAATTCATGACTAAGACCTCAAAAATTTAAGCAACAAAAACAAAAATAGATGTATGGGACTTAATTAACTAAAAAGCTTCCACACAGCAAAAGAAATAATAGAACGAACAGACAATCTGCAGACTGGGAGAAAATATTTTCAAACTATACATAGAACAAGGAAATAATATCCAAAATTTATAAGGAACTCAAACAACAACCACAACAAAATAAATAACCCTATTAAAAATGAGCAAAGGACATGAATAAATATTTTTCAAAAGAGAACTTTACAAATGGCAAATAAATATATTTTAAAATGTTCAACATCATTAAGCATCAGAGAAATGCAACTAAAACTACAATGAGATATTGTCTTATGCCAGTCAGAATGGCTATTATTAAAAATAATAATAATAACAGATGTTGTTTAGGATGCAGAGATAAGAGAACGCTTATCAAGTGTTGGTGGGAATGTAAATTAGCACAACCTCTAGGGAAACCGTATGTAAATTTTTCTAAGAACTAAAAATAGGACTACCATTCAATCCAGTAATCCCACTACTGGGTATTTGCTCAAAGAAAAAGAAATAATTATGTAAAAAAGTTACCTTCACTTCGATGTTTATTACACTACTATTCACAATAGCAAAGATGTGGAATCAATCTAAATGTACCACAATGGATGATTGCATAAAGAACATGTGGTATACAATGGAATAGTAATCAGCCATAAAAAGAATTTAATCATGTATTTTGCAACAACATGGATGGAACTGGCCATTATCTTAAGTGAAACAACTCAAAAACAGAAAGTCAATACACGTGTTCTCATTTATAAGTGAGAGCTAAATATTATGTATACACATAGAGCATGGAATAACAGACCTTGGAGACTCAGAAGGGGGCGGCCAAGGAATGGGAAATGAGAAATTATTTATTGAGTACAACATATATTATTTGGGTAATGGTTACACTAAAAGCCCAAACTTTATCATCACACAACATATCCATGTATCAAAATTGGATTTATACCCCTTAGATTTCTTCAAATAAAAAATTTAAGGTGCTAATGATGTTATATCCAATAGCAGAAGTCCATGGCATGAAGTGTTTATAGAGATTATGCAAAATTACTGCACTGGATATTCCTAATCACTCACTTATAAGAAGCAAGGATCTATGTGACTTTGTATATGATATTATCAAACATTTTTGAAAATTTAATATGATGACATTGGTTGGTTCCTCCTAATGTTACCGGACAATATGACAAAAAAGGGGGGCAGAAGTGGGGAGGATAAGTTCAGGGATTCGAATTCCCAGTATAAACACCAAATAATTAACCTAGGAACGTCTATGTGTGCCCTGAAGGAGACCTTTACCTTCTGCAGCACCAGGGTTAAAACTGCTGAATATCAAATGTAGTACCTTATCCTGTGACTTGACAAATTACAAGGCAAGTTAAACACCAGCAGGGCAGAGTGCATATTGCTAACATAAGGGCAATGATTGGAAAACACGGGATTGTGAAAGTTAGGATGTGGATGTGTGGGAAGACCCCCCCAGGGTCATTGACACTCTAAACTCTGATGAGTCTTCTTTGCCCTAACTAATACCCTTTCAAAGATATCTTCATTTATCTAATTTATTATTATTATTACTATGCATATTTTGGTAAGGAAGACACACACGCACACACACACACACACACACACACACACACACATTAATTATGACGGATAGTAGGTATCATCCCTTAATAAAATGTAAGAAAACCGGCTCCTTTTTCAAACCAAGATTTGAACTGCAGCCTGAACAAAAGCCTGTCCACTAACCACTCTACTGCAAGTCTCATGTATTACTATCATAGATCTAACTGATATTACCAATTGTTCATAAATTGTTGGGAAAATATGGATTATTTATTTGATGATTATGTGGCAAGACTGAACAACTTCCTTTAACTGAGTCTTTTTGTAAGGGATGCGAAAAGATTGTAGTGGGATTAAAGAAAAGATGTTCTGGGAAAGGAATCTGAATTATTTCAGGCTTATGTAAATCAAGACACAATCTTTCAAATGAGGGTAATCTTTATTCTCATAGAGTTGTAATTATTGTAAAGGGCCCTTATACCTTTGACTAACATACAAGAGAATCAAAGATATTTTGTAGGCAGCAAGTACATACAAGACAAGGCACTAGTACAAGATCTGTAGAAAATAAGAAGCAATTGTTTTTAATTATGTGGACAGTCTTCAGGTCTAGTTGGAAGTACAACACTACAATATTGTGTTATGGGCTGAAACATGTCCTCTCAAAATTTCTATGCTGAAGTCCTAGGACCTTTACAGAGGTAATCAAGTTAAAATGAGGTCATTAAAGTACGTCCTAATCCAATGTGACTGACATTTTTGTAAAAAGTGGAAATTTGGACACAGACATACAGGGAAAACAACATGTACAGATGAAGGTAGAAATTAGGGTGATGCTTCTGTAAACCAAAAAACACCAAAGATTGCTAACAACCTGTCAGAAGCTAGGGGAGAAACATGAAAGATTCTTCTTCCTAATTCATATTGGGAACTGGTCCTGCTAATATCTTGACCTCAGACTTCTAATCTCTAGGACTGTGAGACAATACATTTCTGTTTTTTAATCCACTCAGTTTGTGGTACTTTGTGACAAACTGAGTACCGTGAAAGTAAGAAACAATAAATATCTGTTGATAAACCCACTTTGTAGTACTTTGTTATATCAACCCCATCAAATCTATACAATGTGACATAATGAAAGAGCAACACCTGCATAATAAATTTTCAATTGTTTGGTATAAACAATGTTTTTAAGGTTCAGAAACAACTTTTATATAACTGACATTGATATGTCCCTTCAGCCACACATAAACACACAGATACATGTACATTATTCAGAACCAATGAAAATTAATAATTTATGAAATATTTAACTTTCTCACTAATATTTTCAATCTATTCTGAGTCTCTACTATGTGCCAATTAGAGTATGAGGCTCAGAACCTCAAGAGCTAAACAAGATCTAGCCCCTGCTGGGTGAGAACAAACAATCAAATCCTGATCCTGATCTCCACTATCAGAATACCTATAGCATTTGCCAATTATTAGGCCATTTTACCTCTGTTCCTTAGTTTGTATTCAAAGAGGGTAAATATATTAGCTAATTGTTTGTTTTATAGGGAAGCCTCCTCTCCCCCCAAAATTAAGTTCTACTGTAAGCATGTCATAAACAACTAGATAGATATTATTCAATAAATCATAATGATAATAGTCAAACATGAGGAATTTATTTAAAAAACTAATATCTTGGAAAGTAGTTTATAAAATATAAGGTACTATTATAAGCATTTGTTACTATTATCATCAATTATATTTTTAATCATTTATAACAATAAAAATTTAATATTCCCATTAATGCCTTCAAAAATTTTTCACATAAAACTTGTTCCATTATTCTAAAATACTAAATGAGTTGAATCATACTGAATGGTCACAAAAAATTCAATTCGGAAAAAAAAAAATAACTTACCAAACAAACTTAAAAGGAAAAGCCTTTAATACACTTACCACTTTCAAAGCAAGCATCAAAGATAAGATGTCCTTTCTTGGGCTGTCCACAGTATCCAGGTGGAAGCACTATATATTTGCTCACATTCCCTCCGATGGCATCATCATTTCCCATATCATTACCTATTTTTTAAAAATTGGCTCATGTTAAATAAAAGTCGAAGCATATTCAGCAATAGAAGTCCAGTCAGATTTTTACCATTAATTACCCCTTCCCTAGTCACTGAGTGTTAACCCAAGCAAAAAGAAGTTAACACCACATGGTGGTACAGTGAAAAGAGGCTACATTTTGAAACAAAATGATATAGGCTCAAATTTCAACGCAAATACATGCAATTCCCTATGCCCCCAAAGCAATCAACCTAATATCTTTACACTTCAGTTCCTCTTATCCAGACCATGTGAACAGTAAAATCATATTTCAAAGTTGTGTTTCTAGAATTATATATAAACTATAAAAATATCTACTATCATTATCAAAATACAAGATATATTTATTAAATTGCATCGACCATTTAATATATAAATAATTTACATAATTTGGCATAAACATATATTCAATTGTTTAAATTTGAATAAAGTAAAAGTTCTATAAGTACCATTATGACTTTCAGATGCTCCACCAGAAACAATTTAAGAAATACTGATTTAGCCTACAAGTTCTACTTCCTACCAGAAACTTTAATTTTAAAATGTTTTTGAAGTTTCACTCTCACCTAAGATGTAGAGAAATGGAAAGAACATCCCTTCTACCCTAGCAAGAGCAAATTTCTCAATGAAGTAAAAAACTTTCCCAAAACTATCAGAGAACTAAGTTTGAAGAGCAGCTAAATAATCCAGTATCAAAGGAAAGTCAAACCCCACCAAACAGAGTATGGGAAGCAAGCACTGACTCCTCCATGGCAAAGCACAAGAAGAAGTAATGCTGGGTCCCACACAAATGAGTAAAAAAGCTAAGTTTATTTTATAAAATTATTAAATGTCAAATAAGGAAATATGAGAGTATAGAACTACTCAGTCATAGATACACAGGGAATTCAAATCCATTTGAAGACTCTGCTGTACATGTCTCTACCAGATGTTCAGAAGGAAGATTACAGGCAGGTAGGTAGACCAGAAAATGTTTTTCTTTGTAGTACAGACCTAGAGAAGGAGAGAGCCTTCTGTAAGAGGAAAGGCATGAAGTCCCTTATGGGAAAAATGGCTTCACATGACTAGGGGAGAAATAACAAACTTATCCCCTGAGTGTACAAGTGAAAGGAAGACAAACAATAAAAGAAAAATCCTCTAAACCTGAAGGAGTGGGAAACATTCCTAGAGGATATTATAAATATTATTTGTCACTACAAATGGATATACTTCTTTCTAGGTCATTTGTATAGGGCCTTGTGTCAATCTAGTCTGCAGATAAACTATGTTTGAGTTTCACTGTTGATATGATCATCTTGAATACTCTATTACCCCATCCAGCCCCTTCCCTCAAAACTTAAATAACACTAGAATAATTTGAAGCTAGTGGCAAACTGAAGATAATCATAGCAACAAAGAAATTCAGACACATCTGAACACCAAACTACATTGACATAAACCCCCACCCAAATAAGCTGGAAAAGGATATATCCATTTACAGTGACAATTAATATTTGTAAGTACTAGAAATACAATAAAACAATAGTATTCTCTACTGTTCCGGTATTCAATAAAAATTTGTGAGACATATCCAAAACATCCAGGAAAAACAACCTACTGTCTAGGGATAAAATGATACACAGGACCAGACACAGAAATGACCAGATACTAAAATTATCACACTGAATTTTAAAAAAAGCTTAATATGTTAAGGGCTGTACTGGATTATGAGAACAAAATTCATGAAGAAATGGGAAATTTCATCAGTAAGATAGAAACCACAATAATAATAGAAAATGAAATGAAAAAACCAAAATCACAGTAATTGAAATGAAGAATGCCTTTAATGAATCTGTCAGTACACTTGGCACAGCTGAAAACTAAATCAGTAAATTTTATATCAACAAAAATAATCTAAACATAAATGCAAAGGGAAATAGGAAAGGTAAAAGAGAAAAAAATAGCAGAGCTGTGGAACAATATCAACCAATCTAATATATCGTTCTGCTCCATTCTTACTCTTATCTGCTTGGGAATCCCAATATATATATAATTGGGATTTTATATATATATAATATATATATATATATAATATATATATAATATATATATTATGTAAAATATATAATATATAATATATATTATATGATATGTATTATATAATATATAATATTATATATATGTATATATAATATATATATATAATTGGGATTCCTGATTATATATATTATATATAATATATAATATATATAATTGGGATATGTATATAATATATATAATTGGGATTATATATATATAATATATATAATTGGGATTATATATATATAATATATATATAATTGGGATTATATATATATAATATATATATAATTGGGATTCCCAAGCAGATAAGAGGAAGAATGGAGCAGAAAGATATCTGAAGATATAATGCCTGATAATTTTCCAAAATTAATGAAAGAGATTGAGCTATAAATCCAAAGAGCAACTAGTATAATAAATATATTATTAAAAATTAGATACGTTGTACTTAAAGAGATAAATCACATACAAATGAACTTGAACTAAGACAAAAACACATTATTTTTCTTTGAAATACATAAACTGTGCAAACCAAAAGTCAAGGTAATGATATATTGAAATTACTGGGAAAAAGTCAACATAAAATTTTACACCAATTGAAAATATCTTTCAAGGATGAAGTGCAAACTAAAGGTATTTTAAGAAAAATAAAAGCTGACCACTTTATTATCAACAGTCGTGTGTTGTAAGAAATGTCAACAAAAGTTCTTCAGGCAGAAAAGAAATAATATCAGATATAAATTAAGATCCACACAAACAACAGAAGAGCCCCTGAAATGATATAAATAAAGGTAAATATAAATTTTTGTATGTTCAATAACTCTAAAAGGTAAATGATTAAAAAATAGCAATGTATTATGTGTTTATGCCATATGATAAAGTAAAATATATCACAAAAATACCACAAAAGATGGACGATGGCTGAGTACAGGTGCCTGACACTTGCCTCATTCACAAAAAAGGGGAAAGTGTCAGGCACTTCTAAAACAAGTAGACAACCACACATCAAATAAAGTGCCTAAACAAGAACACTGGAATTCAGCAAGGAAATGACAGGGACCCTCTGAGGCATGAAAGGAGAGGGAAGTGAAGCAACCAGCCCAGCCATGATTGTCTCAGATCCAAGAGAAGTTCCTCATTGCAAAGGAAAGGTAAGTAAAATATCCTCAGTGCTTCCTATTCCCATCACAGATGCCTGCAATAGCCACAGGAGGGTCTAGTATAGAAGGTCATCTGCAGTCCATTGCAATTGCATTGTTCTACAGAGGAAATTCACACACCGTTCTACTCACCCCCATGAAGCCAAAGCACTGCACAGCACCATTTTAAAAACGAATCCCCTACCAGACTACATCTTGCCCTGAGGGCTAGCTGACCCTGCAACTCCACATCCCTGGAGCCACAATGACATCCTCCCATGTCCACCCAGAGGGATACAGCATTATGATGCCACATGGACCCAGCAATACATCTGGGCCCCAGCCACTCTAACCACGTAGTGTCCTGTCCAAAACAAGCATTATAGCACACCAGTGAGGCTGCCCCCAGGACAAAGGGAGCCAAAGTGCACAGTTCCCAGAGCCTGAAAACCATCTTCCTCAGGACGCCATCATCAACAGAAACAACACTCCTCCAGTTGAAGTGGATAGAACAATTTTGTGTGTGTGTGTGTGGTGTGTGTGTGTGTGTGTGTGTGTGTATAAATATAGTATATATATATATGTACACACAATTATATATACATATATATGTATATATATGTGCCCAACACCAGAACACCCAGCTATATAAAGCAAATATTATTAAAGCTAAAGAGGGAAATAGACCCCAATACAATCATAGTGGGAAACTTCAAAACCCCCACATTAAGCACTGGACACATCATATAGAAGAAAAATGATCAAATAAACATCAGACTTTATCTGCACCATAGACCAAATAAACCTAACAGACATACAGAACATTTCATCCAAAAGATGCAGAAAATACATTCTTCTTATCAGCACATGGAACCCTTTCATGAAGAGATCATATGTTAGGTAACAAAATGAGTTTCAAGAAATTTCAAAAAATCAAAATCATCATATATCTTGTCAAACCACAATGAGATAAAACTGGAAATCAATAATAAGAGGGTCTCTTGAAACTGTAAACATAGACAGAAATTAAACAACATGCTCCAGTATTATCATTGAATCAATGAAAAAATTAAAAAGGAGATTTTAAATATTTCTTGAAGCAAATGTAAAAGAAAACACAACACACAAACACCTATGTGATAAAGCAAAAGCAGTACTAAGGATATTTCACAACAATAAATTACTACCTCAATAAAACAGAAAGATTATAACAACGTAATGCTGCACATCAAGAAAGTAGAAAATCACAAATAAACCAAATGCAAAATAAGTAGAAGAAAATAAAAAATAAAGATCAAACCAGGACTAAACAAAATAGACACTAAAAAAAAAAAAACACAAAGGATAAACAGAAAGCTAAAACTGAATCCCTTCCTTACACCTAACACAAAAATTAACTCTAGATGGATTAAATATTTAAACATGAGACCTAACACCATAAAAACTCCAGAAGAAAATCTAGGCAATACCATCAGGACATAGGCATGGGCAGTAACTTCATGACTGAAACACCAAAAGCAATGACAACAAAAGCCAAAATAGACAAATGGGATCTAATTTAACTTAAGAATTTCTGTACAGCAAAAGAAACTATCAATAGCCTGAACTGGCAAGCAACAGAATGAAAAAATTTTTTGCAATCTACCCATCTGACAAAGAGCTAACATCCAGAATCTACGGAGAACTTAAACAAATTTACAAGAAAGAAACAAACAACACCATCAAAAAGTGGGAAAAGGATATGAACAGTCACATTTCAAAAGAAGACATTATGCAGCCAACAAACATATAAAAAAATGCTCATCATCACTGGTCATTAGAGAAATGCAAATCAAAACCACATTGAGATGCCATCTCAAGCCAGTTAGAATGGCAATCATTAAAAAATCAGGAGACAACAGATGCTGGAGAGGTTGTAGAGAAATAAGAATGCATTTACACTGTTGGTGGGAGTGTAAATTAATTCAACCATTGTGGAAGACAGTGTGGCAATTCCTCAAGGACCTAGAAATAGAAATATCATTGGACCCAGCAATCCCATTACTGGGTATATACTGAAAGAATTATAAATTATTCTATTATAAAAACGCATGCGCATGTATGTTTATTGTTGCACTGTTCACAATAGCAAAGACTTGGAACCAACCTAAATGCCCATCAATGATAGATTGAGTATGTGGCACATATACACCATTGAATATTATGTGGCCATAGAAAAGGATGAGTCCATGTCCTTTGCAGGGGCAAGAATGAAACTGAAACCATAACTCTCAGCAAACTGACACAAGAACAGAAAACCAAACACCACATGTTCTCACTCATAAGTGGGTGTTGAACAATGAGAACACTCAGACACAAGGAGGGGAACATCACACACTGGAGTCTGGGGGGTGAGGGGCAAGGGGAGGAATAGTAGGGGGTGGAGTGATTGGGGAAAGATAGCATTAGGAGAAATACCTAATGTAGATGACGGGGCAATGGATGGAATAAACCACCACCATGACACGTGTATACCTATGTAACAAACCTGCATGATCTGCACCTGTACCCCAGAATTTAAAGTATAAAAAATAAATTTTAAAAAATAAAAAATGAAATAAAATAAAATAAAATAAATTACAAATGCAGGCAAGGATAAAAAGAAAAGGCAATTCTTAAATATCATTACAAGAAAAGTGGAAATGTAAATTAGTAGTACATTAGTACATACACACAATGAAACACAGTATAAATGTTTCCTAAATATCTAAAAATAAAACTATCATACAATCCAGCAATTCCAGTATGGGATATTTATCTAAAGGGGAAAAAATATCAACGATATATTGATATATCTATCAGACAAACTACCATATTGGTTAAAATAGGAAAATCCAATGATATGCCATTTATAGAAAATTAAGTTTAAATATTAGATAAATTCATGAATAGATTACAAGTAAAAGGATTGAAAAGTCCATGCAAACAATCATCAAAAGAGAGCTCAAGAGGCTATCTTAAAAAAAGAGAATGTACACTTAAGAACGAACTAAAACTAGGACACAGTGATAAAGAAGTCAGTTGACCAAGAACAATAATCCCAAAAGCAAATGCACCTAACAACATCACTTGAAAATGCATGAAAAAGTCCAGGCGAGGTGGCTCATGCCTGTAATCCCAGCACTTTGGGAGGCTGAGGCTGTTAAATCACCTAAGGTCAGTAGTTCAAGAACAGCCTGGCCAACATAGCGAAACCTGTCTCTACCAAAAATATAAAAATTAGCCAGGTGTGGCAGTGGGCACCTGCAATTCCAGCTACTTTGGAGGCTGAGGCATGAAAATCACTTGAACCTGGGAGGTGGGGGTTCCACTGAGCTGAGACTATGCCACTCCATTACAGAATGAGACTCTGTATCAGGAAGAAGGGAAGGGAAGGGGAGGGGAGGAGAGAAGAGGAGAGAAGAGGGAAGGGGAGGGGAGGGGAGGGGAAGGAAGGGGAAAGTAGGGGAGGGGAAGTGAAAGATAAAGGGGAAGGAAAGGAGAAGGGGAGGGGAGAGGAGGGGAAGGGGGAGAGAATGGGGAAGAAAAGGAGAAAGGGAGGGTAGGGTAGGGAGGGGAAGGGATGGGAGGTGAAGGAAAAGGGGGAGAGGAAGGGGAAGGGGAAGAGGGAGGGGAAGGGGAAGGGAAAGGGGGAGACAGGAAGGGAAAGGAAGGGAAGGGAGGGAAAGGGAGGGGAGGGGAGGAGAGGGGAGGGGTGGGGAAGGAAGAGGGAAGGGAACAGAAAAAGGAAAGGGAACAGGAAAGGGAAAGGGAAAAAGGAAAGGAAAGGAAAAAATGCATGAAAAAATCTAATAGAAATAAAAGATGAAATATACAAAACCACAATTCTGTTTAAGCCTTCTAAACCACTATTTCAGTAATCAACAGAACTATCTGACATATTAGCAATATCAGGAATGAAAAGGGTAACATCACTAAAATCGGCTGGGCATTAAGAGGATATTGAGAGAACACCATGCACAATGTTAACTCCTAATTTTGTGAACTTAGATGAAATTACAAAGCAGATGAAGACATTAAACAGGAAGAAAACTAAAGACCGGCATTCTAGCATTATTTCTGAACATAGACTTAAAATCCTCAGCAAAGTATTAGCAAATCAAATCCATCAGTGTGAGGAAAGTATATCATAATCAAGCACAATTTATCTTGGGCATGCAAGATTGGTTCGACATTCAAACATCAATTAAAGTGAGGATCCCATCCACGACGGCCGAATAGGAACAACTGTGCATTGCAGTTCTCAGCAAAAATGCAGAGGGTGAGTGATCACATTTCCAAGCGAATTTTTACTGCCCACAGACCAGGAGATTCCTGGGCAGAAAAGTAGCATGGGTCTCCAGCACGCCAGTGCAGTGGGTCTCTGCACAAAAACACACAAATCTGGGCACCATTTCAACTGGTGACTGGAATGCCTGGGAGGCAGAGTCACCCATTCAACTGAAAATGAGGGGGCTGAAACAGGTAGCCAAGTAATCTGGCTCAGCTGATCCCACCCCAGAAAGACCAGCAATCTGAAACGCTCTGGATTGAGAGTTTCACAGCAAGCACAGCTGGACCCAGGATGGTCCAGCTCTGTGGCGGGAAGAGCGTCTGCCATTACTGAGGCAGAACACCACTACTGAGACAGTCTGCCATTACTGAGGCAGCCCGCCATTATTGAGGCAGTCAGCCATTACCAAGGCAGTCTGCCATTACAGAGACGGTCTGAGGCAGACAGCCATTACGAAGGAAGTTCTAACTATACTCCCATTAACAAAACTGCAAGGAAGTTCACAAAGCAGCTGGGCAGAGCCCACGGCAGCTCAACAAGGCCTCTGCTGGCAGACTGTGACTAGGCTACCTCCTCTCAGGGCAGGACATCACTGAAAAAAGGCAGCAGAATGACAGGAGCTTATAAATAAAGCCCAAACTTTCAGGGACAGAGCACGAGGGGGAAAAAGGCAGTTATGAGTTCCACTGCAGCAGGCTTAAAAGTACCTGCCCAGCAGCTCTGAACAGAAAAATGGAGCTCACAGCTCAGCACTTGAGCTCCTATATGGGACAGACTATCTCCTCAAGCAGCTCCCTGATCCCTGTGTAATGAAAGAGACACCTGATAAAGGAGAGCTCAAGTTGACATCTGGAAGGAATCCTTCTGGGACAAAGATAACAGAAGAAGAAACTGGCAGCAACCCTTACTGTTCTGCAGCCGCTGCAGGTAATCCCCAGGCAAGCAGGCTAGGCAGTGGACCTCCAGCAGTCCTACAGCAAGGAGGCCTGTTAGTATAAAACCTAAAAATCAGAAAGACATAATTTCATCAGCAACAAAAAGGATGTCCATTCAGAGACCCCATCTGAAAGTCATCAACCACAAAGACAACAGGTAAATAAATCCATAAAAATTGGGGAAAAAAATAGTGCAAAAAGGAGGAAAATACCCAAAACGAGAACACCTCTCCTCTTCCAAGGGATCACAACTACTCACCAGCAATGGAATAAGGCTGGATGGAGAATGAGTCTGATGAATTGACAGAAACAGGCTTCAGAAGATGGGTAATAACAAACCTCTCTGAGCTAAAAGATTATCTTCTAACCCAATGCAAAGAAACTAAGAACCTTGAAAAAAGGTTTGATGAAATGCTAACAAGAATAAAACAGCTTGGAGAGGAATATAAATGAATTCACGACCTGAAAAACACAAAACAAGAACTTCACGAAGCATACACAAGTTCCAATAGCTGAAATGACCAAGCAGAAGAAAAGATATCAGAGATGGAAGACCAACTCAATGAAATAAACTGAGAATGCAAGATTAGAGAAAAAAAAGAGTAAAAAGAAATGAACAAAGCCTCCACAAAATATGGGATTATGTGAAAAGATCTAATCTATGTTTGATAGGTGTACCTAAAAGTGATGGAGACAATGAATCCAAGCTGGAACACACTCTTCAGGATGTTATCCAGGAGAACTTCCCCAACCTAGCAAGGCACACCAACATTCAAGTCCAGGAAATACAGAGAACACCACAAAGATATTCCTCAAGAAGAGCAACCCCAAGGCACATAATCTTCAGATTGACCAGGGTTGAAATGAAGGAAAAAATGCTTAGGGCAGCTAGAGAGGAAGGTCGGGTTACCCACAAACGGAAGCCCATCAGACACACAGCGGATCTCTCAGCAGAAACCCTACAAGCCAGAAGAGAGTCAGGGCCTATATTCAACATCTTTGAAGAAAAGAACGTTCAACCTAGAATTTCATATAAGACCAAACTAAGCTTCATAAGCAAAGGAGAAATAAAGTCCTTTATGAACAAGCAATTGCTCAGACATTTAATCATCACCAGGCATGCTTTTCAAGAGCTCCTGAAAGAGGCACTAAATATAGAAAGCAAAAAACCAGTACCAGCCACTCCAAAAATGTGCCAAATGGTAGAGGTTCAACACAATGAAGAAACTGCATCAACTAATGGGCAAAACAACCAGATAACATCAAAATGGCAGGATCAAATTCGCACATAACAATATTAACCTTAAGTGTAAAAAGGCTAAATGCCTCAATCAAAAGACACAGACTGACAAATTGGATAAAAAGTCAAAGCCCATCGGTGTGCTGTATCCAGGAAACCCATCTCACATGCAAGCATACACAAAGGCTCAAAATAAAGGAATGGGGGAAGATTAAAAGACATAGGCGTGCAACATAAAAAAAAACTAAAAAACTAGCAGAATACAAGAAATAACTAGGATCAGGGCAGAAATGAAGGAGATAAAGACACAAACACCCTTCAAAAAATCAATAAATCCAGGAGCTGATTTTTTTAAATGATCAACAAAATAGACAGACCACTAGCCAGATTAATTAAAAAAAAGAGAATAATGAAATAGAGGCAATAAAAAACAATAAAGTGTATATCACCACCAATTCCACAGAAATACAAACCACCATCAGAGAGTAATACAAACAACTCTATGCACGTAAACCAGTAAACCTGGAAGAAATGGATAAATTCCTGGACAATTGCAACCTCCCAAGCCTAAACAAAGTCGAAACCCTGAATAGACCAATAACAAGGGCTGAAGATGAGGCAGCAATTAATAGCTTAACAACCAAAAATATCCCAGGTCCAGATGGGTTCACAGCCAAATTCTCCAAGACATACAAAGAGAAGCTGGTACCACTCCTTCTGAAATTATTCCAAACAATCCATAAAGAAGGATTCCTCCTCAAATCATTTTATGAAAACAACACCATCCTGATACCAAAACCTGGCAGAGATTCAACAAGAAAAGAGCAATTCAGGCCAATATCCATGATGAACATAGATGCAAAAATCTTCAATAAAATACCAGCAAACCGATTGCAACAGCACATCATAAAGCTTATCCATCACGATCAAGTAGGCTTCATCCTGGGGATGCAAGGCCAGTTCAATATACCCAAGTGTGTAAATGTAATTCACCACATAAATAGAACCAAAGGTGAAAACCACAGGATTGTCTCAACAGATGCAGACAAGGCCTTTGACAAAATTCAACAGTACTTTATGCTAAAAACTCTCCATAAACTAGGTATCAATGGAATGTATCTTACACTAATAAAACCTATTTATGACAAACCAACAGCCAATATCATACTGAATGGGCAAAAACTGGAAGCATTCCCTTTGAAATATGCACTAGACAAGGATGCCCTCTCTCAACACTCCTATTCAATATAGCATTGAAAATTCTGGCCAGAGCAATTAGGCAAGAAAAAGAAATAAAGGCTATTCAGTTAGGAATGAAGGAAGTCAAATTGTCTCTATTTGCAGATGACATGATTGTATATCTAGAAGACCCCATCATCTCAGCCCAAAATCTCCTGAAACCAATAAGCAACTTCAGCAAAGTCTCAGGATACAAAATCAAGGTGAAAAAATCACAAGCATTCCTATACACCAATAACAGACTAACAGAGAGCTAAATCAAGAACAAACTGCCATTCACAATTACTACAAAGAGAATAAAATACCTAGAAATACAACTAACAAGGAACATAAAGGACCTCTTAAAGGAGAACTACAAACACTGCTCAATGAAGTAGAGAGGACACAAACAGATGGAAAAACATTCCATGCTCATGGTTAGTAAGAATCAGTATCATGAAAATGGCCATAGTGCCCAAAGTAATTTATAGATTCAACACTATCCCCATCAACCTACCAATGACCTTCTGCACAGAACTGGAAAAAAACAACTTAAACTTCACATGGAACCAAAAGAGAGCCTGCATAGCCAAGTCAATTCTAAGCAAAAAGAACAAAGCTGAAGGCATCATGCTACCTGACTTCAAACTATACTACAAGGCTACAGTAATCAAAACAGCATGATACTGGTACCAAAACAGAGACATAGACCAATGGAACAGAACAGAGGCCTTGGAGGCAATGCCACACATCTAATACCATCTGATCTTTGACAAACCTCACAAAAGCAAGCAATGGGGAAAATATTCCCTGTTTAATAAATGGTGTTGGGAAAATGGGCTAGCCATGTGCAGAAAGCAGAAACTGAACCCCTTCCTGATACCTTACACTAAAATCAACTCCAGATTGATTAAAGACTTAAACATAAGACCTAACACCATAAAAATTCTAGAAGAAAACCTAAGCAAAACCATTCAGGACAGACATAAGCAAGGACTTCCTGACCATAACACCAAAAACATAGGCAACAAAAGCCAAAACAGACAAATGGATCTAATTAAACTCCAGAGCTTCTGTACAGCAAAAGAAACAATCACTAGAGTGAACCAGCAACCAACAGAATGAGAAAACATTTTTGCAATCTACCCATCTGACAAAGGGCTGATATCCAAAATCTACAAAGAACTAAACAGATTTAAAGGAAAAAAAAAAAAAAAAAACAAGCAAACACATTCAAAAGTGGGCAAAGGAAATGAACTGACACTTTTCAAAAGAAGACATATATGAGGTCAACAAACAGATGAAAAAATGCTCATCATCACTGGTCATTAGAGAAATGCAAATCAAACTACAATGAGACACCATCTCACACCAGTTAGAATGGCAATCATTAAAAAATCTAGAGACAACAGAAGCTGGAGAGGATGTGGAGAAATAGGAACATTTTTACACTGTTGGTGAGAGTGTCAAGTAGTTCAATAATTGTGGAAGACAGTGTGGCAATTCCTCAAAGACCTAGAAATAGAAATTCCATTTGACCCAGCAATCCCATTACTGGGTATATATCCAAAGGATTATAAATCATTCTATTATAAGGACACATGCACACATATGTTCACTGCAACACTTTTTACAATAGGAAAGACTCAGAGTCAACCTAAAGACCCATTGCTGATAGACTGGACAGGGAAAATGTGGCACATATATACCATGGAATACTATGCAGCCATAAAAAACGATGAGTTTGTGTCCTTTGTAGGGACATGGATGAATCTCAAAACCATCATTCTCAGCAAACTGACATAAGAACAGAAAATCAAACACTGCATGTTCTCATTCACAGGCAGGTGTTGAACAGTGAGAACACATGGATACAGGGAAGGGAACATCACACACTGAGGTCTGTAAGGAAAGACTAGGGGAGGGTCAGTGGGAGGTAGGGAGTTGGGGAGGGACAACATGGGGAGAAATACCAGATATAGGTGATGGGGATAGAGGCAGTAAACCACATTTCCATGTATGTACCTATGCAACAATCCTGCATGTTCTTTACATGTACCCTAGAACATAAAATGCAATAAAATATATATTTTTTTAAATCAATTAATATAATTTACCATAGTGACAGATCTAAAAAGAAAATCTATATGATCATCTCAACAAATGCACAAATAATATTTGACAAAATTTAAAATTCACTCTCTACTTATTCTCAGCATATGAAGAATCAAAAGGGAATTCCTTGACATGGCAAAAGGAATCTTTATATATTTATCTTTCATAATATTTAATTATGTAAATTTTAAATATACTTAAACTATATTTAAGTATGAAAAACTAAAAATTATCCCCCAGTATTGTATACTAGATAAGGATACTCACTGTTATCATTCTTATTCAACATCATCCTAAAGGTTTTAAACCTGTGGTTAACAAGGAAAAGAAATTAAATGTGTACATACTGTCCCTATTCATATCCAACAGAATTGTTTAGAGAGAAAATCACAAAGAAGCTACTAGAATAACAAGTTCAGCAAGATTAAAAGACAACAGGTTAAAACAAAAATCAATTGTACCTCTACATAATTAGCAATAAGCAATTGTAAATTAAAAACTAAATAATATTTATAACACCAAACTAATAAAAGTTATAAATCGAATAAACATTTGCAAAATCTGTACACTTAAAAGGAGAACCACTAATAAGATGAATTTTTAAAAGGTCTAAATAAATGAAGAAACAAACCTTGTAAATGTATTGGAAGACAAAATGTCAAAATTTTGACAAATTGAGACTCTGTACATCAATTCTCCACATATTGATCCATAGATTTGATACAATCTCAACTGAATACCCAACCAACTGGTTGTAAAATGTATATGGAAAAGCAAACAAACTAAAAAAGTCAAAACAATTTTGGAAAAAAACAGTGTGGAAATGGAAGAGACTGAAATGTAGTTCACAGGAAAAAAACTAACCGCAGAAATGCAAATACATACATAGTTGGTTGATTTTCAATAAAAGTGCAAAGGCAATTCAATGTAGACAAGAAAATATTTACTAATTGGTCATTATAATACATATGAGGCTGGGCACAGTGGCTCACGCCTGTAATCTCACCACTTCAGAAGGCAGAGGCAGGTGAATCGTTTCCACCCAAAAGTTTGAGACTAGCCTGAGCAACATAGCGAAACCACATCTCAACAAAAAATGTAAAAAGCTAGCCAGTAGTGGTGGCATGTGCATGTAGTCCCAGTAACTCAGGAGGCTGAGATGGAAGAATCACCTGATCCCAGGAGGTCCAGACTGCAGGAAGCTGTGATTGTGCCACTGCACTCCAGCCTGGGTGTTGGACAGACCCTGTCTTTAAAAACAAAAAACAAACAAACAAACAAAAACAGTAATAATAGGGAGGTGGATAAAGACAGAGAAATAGAAAGCTCCAAAAATTATCCCCTTCCCCAGCCAAAAAAAAAAAAAAATTATCTGCATGGAAAAAAACACCTTCCAAAGAAGGTGAGCACTCACAATACCTGGTTTTAACTTCATATCACTGAAAGAGGCACTGAAAAGATTACAACAACAATCCTGAATCACCAATGCAACCCCTCCCCCACCCAGGCAGCTACAAAGGGGTGCAAAGAGCATCTCTGGCTGCTGAAAGAGAAAGAACATAGTAATTGTGACACACCGAACTCAGTGCTGTTCTTTTAGAGCAGGGGAAAACAGACCAAATTCAGCTGATGCCCAGCCACAGAGACAGCATTTAAACCAGCCCTAGCCAGAGAGAAATCACCAATCTCAGTGGCCCAGGTCCCAATTTTAGTGCCCACAAACCTTCCACCAAGGTTCAAAGTGCTCTTGGTCTCCAAGTAAACTTGAAAGGCAGTCTAGGCCATAAGAACTGCAACTCTTAGGTAAGCCTAGAACTGAACAAGGCCCAGAGACAGTGGACTAAAAGGGGCATGTGACATACTGAGACATCAGCTGGGGCAGCCAAAGAAGGGCTGGCATCACCTTTCCCCAACCCCAAGCTGCAGAGCTTGTGATTCCAAAAGAAACACCTTCCTTCTGCTTGCAAAGAGGAAAGAAGAGTAGTGAGGACTTTGTCTTGCATCTTGGACACCAGCTCAGCCACAGCATGATAGGGCATTGGTCAGAGTAATGAGCCTCTGTTCCAGGCACTATAACCCAGATGACATTTCTAGACACAGCCTGGGGTTTCATAGAGGTGTACCGCCTTGATGGTCTTGGAGAATATTTTTAAGTTATTGCAATGTCTATGTTCAATTTATCTGATAGAATTCTGAATTTCTTCTCTGGGTTATCTTGGATTTGAGTTACCTCAACACAGCTATTTTGAATAGGTGGACCAGAAAACAGAGAGACTCTGTACATTTATTACAAAGTAAGGGAAGAGAAGAAGAGCATCTGCCTGCTAATCCAGAGAATATACTAAGATCTTCCTCCAGACCATCAAGGTGGTACACCTCTATGACACTGCTAGCACCCCAGTATAATTGGGTTTGGGGTGCCACCTGAAGCAGACACGGCTTAGATCACAATGCCCAAGTCCTTCTGAATACCTGAAAGGCCTTCCCAAGAAGGATGGCTACAAACAATCCCAGAAACTGAAGACTAACACTAAATACCTAACTTTTCAACAACATCTTCTAGCATCAAAAACATCCACAAAAACATGATCTCACCAAATATAAATAAAGCACAAGAGATTTTCCAGTCCTGGAAAAAGAGAGATATATGATCTTTCAGACAGAGAATTCAAAATAGCTGCACTGAGGTAACTCAAAGAAATCCAAGATAACAGAAAGAAGGAATTCAGAATGCTATCAAATAAATTTAACATAGATAATGAAATAACTTTTAAAAAATCAAGCAGAAATTCTAAAGCTGAAAAATGCTATTGACATACTGAAAAATTCAGCAGAGTTCTTCAATAGCAGAGCTGATCAAGTAGGAGAAAGAATCAGTAAGTTTGAAGACTGGTTATTTGAAAATACATCGAGGAGACAAAAAAAAAATACAATGAAGCATAACTACGGGATATAGAAAATAGCCTCAAAAGAGCAAATTTAAGAAATAATGGCCTTAAAGAGGAAGCAGTGAAAGAAGTAGAGTTGGAAAGTGTATTCAAAGGGATAATACCAAAGAACTTCCCAAACCTAGAGGAAGATATCAATATCCAAGTACAAGAAGGTTATAAAACACCAAAGAGATTTAACTCAAAGAAGACTACCTTGAGGCATTTAATAATCAAACTCCCAAAGATAAAGCATAAAGAATGGACCCTAAAAGCAGCAAGAGAAAAGAAACTAATTAAACACAGTGGAGTTCCAATACACCTGGCAGCAGACTTTTCAGTGGAAACCTTACAGGCCGAAAGACAGTGCCATGACATATTTAAAGTGCTGAAAGGAAAAAACTTTTATCTTAGAATAGTATATCCAACAAAAATATTCTTCAAACATGAAGGAGAAATAAAGACTTTCTCTCACACAGACACACAAAAAGCTGAGGTATTTCATCAACATCAGACCTGTCCTATAAGAAATGCTAAATAAAGTAGTTCAATTAGAAGAAAAGAAACTATTTTTAATTTCTAGAGAAACCTTCACACTGTTCTCCATGGTGGTTGTACTTATTTACATTTCCACCAACAATATACAAAGGTTGCCTTTTCTCTACATCCTCAGCAGCATTTGTTCTCATATTATTTTCTCATATTAATGAGCAATAAGTACTTACTTGAGGATACAAAACTCAATGGTAATAGTAAGTACACAGAAAAACACAGAATATTATAATACAGTAACATAGGAAATCCAAGGAAAAAAATATACTACAAAAGTACAGTAAGCAAAACAGTATGGTACTGGCATAAAAACAGACACATAGACCAATGGAACAAAACAGGTAACACAGAAACAAACACATGTAGAGTAAACTCATTTTTAACAAAGGTGCCAGGAACATACACTCAGGAAAGGGCAGTCTCTTCAATAAATGGTGCTAGAAAAACAGAATATCCTTATGGAAAATGAAACTAGACCCCTATCTCTTGTCATATAAGAAAATCAATAAAAATTTATTAAAGACTTTAAGACTTCAAACTATGAAACTACTACAAGAACACATTGGAGAAAATCACCAGGACATTGGTCTGGCCAAAGATTTCTTAAGCAATATCCTACAAACATAGGCAACGAAAGCAAAAATGAACCAATGACATCACACACAGTTAAAAAGATTCTGCACAGGAAAGGATTCAATCAACAAAGTGAAGAGACAACTCACAGAATGTGAGAAAATATTTGCAGAAAAACCACCTGACAATGAATTAATAACAGGAATATATAAGAAGCTCAAATAACTCTATAAGAAAAATTCTAATAATCCAATCAAAAGATGGGCAAAGATTTGAATAGACATTTTGCAAAAGAAGACATAGAAATGGTAAACAGGCATATGAAAAGGTGCTCAATATCACTGATCATCAAAGAAATGAAAATCAACACTACAATGAGATATCTTCTTCCCCCACTCAAAATGGCTAATATCAAAAAAATAGGCAATAACAAATGCTACTGAGGATGTAGAGAAAAGGGAACCTTTGTATATTGTTGGTGGAAATGTAAATAAGTACAACCACCACGGAGAACAGTGTGAAGGTTTCTCTAGAAACTAAAAATAGAGCTACATATGATCCAGCAATCCCACTGCTTGGTATATACCCCCCAAAAAAGGAAATCAGTATATCAAAGATACATCTCAACTCCTGTTTGTTGAAGCACTGTTCACAATAGCTAAAATTTGGGAGCAACCAAAGTGTCCACCATCAGATGAATGGATAAAGAAAATGTGGTACATATACACAATGGAGTACTATCAGCCATAAAAAAGAATGAGATCCTGTCATTTTGAAAAATACAGATAGAACTGGAAATCAAATTAAGTGAAAAAAAAAGCCAGGCACAGAAAGACAAACATTGCATGTTCTCATTTATTTGTGGGATCTAAAAATCAAAACAATTGAACTAATAGAAAAAGAGAGTAGAAGAATGGTTACCAAAAGCTGGAAAGGTTAGTCAGTGGCTGATTGGCAGGTAGGTATGGTTAATGGGTACAAAAAAAATAGAAAGAATGAATATGACCTACTATTTGATAGCATCACAGGGTGACTATATTCAATTACAACTGCAAGATGGCCAACTAGAAACAGCTGCAGTGGGAGGTTCCAACCAAGAAGGAAAACAGCCAGTGAATCCTGCACTGGCAGCTGAGGTATACAGGCTCTCTCACTGAGAATGACTAGGTGTTTGGCATATCCCATAAAGAGCAAGAAAAAGCAGAGAGGAGCAATGGCCCACCTGGCAGCCACACAGGGCAAGGGAAACCACCTACCGCAGCCAAGGGAGGCAGAGAGTACTTGTGCTACCCAATCTGGGAAGCCATGCTCTTTCCACTGATTTGTGCAACCGATGGATCATGAGATCCCCTTCTGAGCTCACACCAACGAAGGCTTGAGTCCTAAGACTGTGCAGATTCTTGGTGGCAGTTCATCTGGAGACTGTCTAAAATTATCAAGTTCCTGAAGAAGGGGGTGGCTGTCATCACTGTGGCTGCTTGCTGGCTGTCATCATTGCGGCTGCCTCCTGCCTAAAATGATTGAGTTCCTAGGCCTAGGGGTGGTGGCCATCACTGCAGCTCCAGTCTGCTGTTTTCCTCTGCCAGTGTTGAGCAGACTGGGCAAATTGGACCCAGGAAGAATTCCCCACAGCACAGCACAGTTGCCGTGGCAGATCATGGCCAGACTGCCTCTTCAGGCCAGACCTGGACCCACACTTCGTCTCTGGGCAGGGCCTCACTGCCAACATTTCAGAAACTCCAGCCAGGGTTTACCGACAGAATTTTGATCTCCCTTGGGAATGGAGCCATTAAGGAGAGCGGCAACCACAGTCTCTGTAAATCAGCAGACTTAAATATTTCACCCTGCTGGCTCTGAAGAATCCGGCCAGTCCAGATGAGTGAGATTTACCCCCTAGTGCAGCACACCCCCTCCACCAAAGAGCAGCCAGAGTGCTTCGTTAAGAGGGTCCCTGATCCCATGCCTCCTGTCTGGAATGAGATCCCCCAACAGGTGTTGCCAGACACTATTCAGAAATGCTCCCTCTGGCACCAGGTCAGTGCCTCTCTGAAATGGAGCTCCCAGAGGAAGAAGCAGGCAGGCATTTTACTGTTCTGCAGCCTTCCTTGGTGACAAGTCCAGGTGCAAGAGGGACCCAGGCAAACAGGGTCTGAGGCAGACTCCCAACAAACCACAGCAGCCCTATGGAAGAGGAGCCTGACTTTTGAAAGTAAAACAAACAAATGGAAAGTAAGAACAACAGCATCAATAAAAAAAAAAATCCCCCAATAAAACTCCATCCAAATGTCATCATCCCCAAAGACAGAAACTAGATAAACTCATGAAGATGAGAAAAAAATCAATGAAATAATACTGAAAACTCAAAAAGCCAGAGTTCCTCTTCTCCTCCAAATGATCACAACACCTCTCCATCAAGGGCACAGAACTGGGCTGAGGTTGAGATGGATGAACTGACAGAAGTAAGCTTCAAAAGGTAGATAATGACAAACTTCACTGAGCTAAAGAAGCATGTTATAAATCAATGCAAAGAAACTAGGAACCATGATAAAACATTACAGGTGCTGGTAACTAGAATAACCAGTTTAAGAGGCACATAAATGACTTGAAGCTGAAAAACACAAGAGAACTTCATTTTGCAACCACAAGTATTGACAGCCAAATAGACCAAGCTGAGGAAACAATTTCAGAGCTTCAAGACTATCTTGCTGAAATAAGGCAGGGAAACAAGACTAAAGAAAGAATAAAAAGGAAAGAGCAAAACTCTGAAAACTATAAGATTACATAAAAATAGTGAACCTATAATTGATTGGGGTACCTGAAAAAGGGAGCATGGAACCACGTTGGAAAACATATCTCACAATATCATCCAGGAGAACTTCCCCAACCTAGCAACACAGGCCAACATTCAAATTCAGAAAATACAGAGAACCCCAGTAAGATATTTGATGAGAAGATCCACCCCAAGACACATAATCATCAGATTCTCCAAGATCAAAATGAAGGAAAAAATGTTAAGGGCAGCCAGACAGAAAGGCCAAGTCGCCTAAAAAAAGAGAAGCTCATCAGACTAACAATGGACCTCTCAACAGAAACCCTACAAGCCAGAAGAGAATAGGAGCCAATATGCAACATTCTTTATAGAAAGACTTTCTGGCTGGAAACAGTGACTCATGCCTGTAATCCCAGCACTTTGGGAGGCAAAGGTGAGTGGATCACCTGAGGTCAGGAGTTTGAGACCAGCCTGATCAACATGGTGAAACCCCATCTCTATCAAAAATAAAAATATTAGCCAGGCATGGTGATACATACCTGTAATCTCAGCTACTTGGGAAGCTGAGGCAGGAGAATTGTTTGAAGCTAGGAGGTAGAGGTTGCAATGAGTTGAGAGTGTGCCATTGCACTCTAGCCTGGGCAGCAAGAGTGAAATTCCATTTCATATCTGGCCAAACTAAGCTTCATAAGTGAAAAAGAAATAAAATCCTTTTGAGTAAGCAAATGCTGAAGGAATTCATCACCATCCAGTCTGCCTTGCAAGTGGTCCTGAAGGAAGCACTAAATATGGAAAGAAAATACCATTACCGGCCACTACAAAAACACACTGTACAAAAACCAATGAATTATAAAGCAACTACATAAACAAGTCTGCAAAATAACCAACTAGCATCATGATCACAGGATCAAATTCACACATGCCAATATTAACCTTAAATGGAAATAGGCTAAATCCCCCAATTGAAAGACAAAGAACAACAAGCTGGATAGAGTCAAAACTCACTGGTGTGCTGTATTCAAGAGACCCATCTCAAGTGCAAAGAAACACAGGCTCAAAATCTACAGATAGAGAAAAATGTACCAAGCAAATAAAAACCACAAAAAAATCGGGGTTACAATCCTTCTTTCTGAAAAAAACAGACTCTAAATCAACAAAAATCAAAAAAGACAAAGAAGGACATCACATAATAATAAAGGGTTCAATTCAACAAAAGAGCTAACTATCCTAAATATATATGCACCTGGTACACAAGCACTCAGATTTATAAAACAAGTTCTTAGAGACCTACATGGAGACTTAGACTCCCACACAATAATAGTGGGAGACTTTAACATCCCACTGTCAAATTATACACATAATTGAGACAAAAAATTAATGAAGGTATTTAGGACTTGAACTCATCTCTGAATCAAGTGGATCTGATAGATATCTACAGAACCCTCCACCTCAAAACAACAAAATATACACTTTTCTTGGCACCACATGCACTTACTCTAAAATCAATCACATAACTGGAAGTAAAACACTCCTCAGCAAATGAAAAAGAACTGAAATCTTAACAGTCTCTCTAATCAAATTAGAACCCAAGATTAAGAAACTCCCTCAAAACCACACAAATACGTGGAAACTGAACAACCTGCTCCTGAATGACTTTTGGGTAAATAATGAAGTTGAGGTAGAAATCAAGAAGTTCTTTGAAACCAATGATAACAAGGGACAACATACCAGGATCTCTGGGATGCAGCTAAAGCATTGTTAAGAAAAAATTTTATAGCTCTCAATGCCCACATCAAAAAGCTAAAAAGATGTCAAAGTGATACCCTAACATCATAACTAAAAGAACTAGAGAACCAAAAACAAACAAACCCCAAAGCTGGCAGAAGACAAGAAACAACCAAGATCAGAGTAGAACTGAAGGAAAGAGAGACACAAAACCCTTCAAAAACTAAAGAAATCTAGGAAATGGTTTTTTGTTAATTAATAGAATACATAGATCACTAGCTAGACTAATAAACAAGAAAAACGGAAAGAATCAAACAGACACAATAAAAATTGATAAAGGGCCATCACTACTGACCACACAGAAATACAAACAGCTGTCAGAGACTACTATAAACACAACTATGCAAAAAAAAAAAAAAAAACACAACTATGCAAAAAAAAAAAAACCTAGAAAATCTAGAAGAAATGCATAAATTTCTGGACATATACACCCTCCCAAGATTGAACCAGGAAGAAGTTAACCAATTTGTGCCTAGTGTTCCATTATTGGAACACTAAGCTTTTGGGATTTATTTATATCCTACACTCAAAGTCATTACCAAGGTCTGATGTTTCACATAAAAAAATTTGCAACCTCCAGCATAAATGGGTTAAATCCCTGAATAGACCAATAACAAACTCTGAAATTGAGGCAGTAATAAATAGCCTACCAATGATAAAAAGCAGGACCAGAAGGATTTGCAGCAGAATACTACCAGAGGTACATAGAGGAGCTGGTACCATTTCCTCTGAAACTACTCCAAACAATGGAAAAGGAGGCATTCATCCCTAACTCATTGTATGAGGCCAGCATTATCCTGACAGGAAAACCTGGCAGAGATACCAGAAAAAAAAAAAAAAAAAAAAGAAGAAGAAGAAGAAAGGAGGAGGAGGAGGAGGAGGAGGAGGAGGAGGAGGAGGCGGCGGCGGAGGGGGAGGGGGAGGTGAAGGGGGAGGGGGAGGAGGAGGAGGAGGAGGGGGAGGAGGAGGAGGAGAAACAGAGAGAGAAAGAAAGAAAAAGAAAGAAAAGAGATAGGAAGAGAGAAAGAAAGGAAGGAAGGAAGGAAGGAAGGAAGGAAGGAAGAAAGAAGAAAGAAAGAAAGAAAGAAAAAGAAAGAAAGAAAGAAAGAAAAGAAAGAAAGAGAAAGAAAGAAAGAAAACTTCTGTTGGGATTCAATTGGGGTGGCTGGCATAATATTAGGAAAATATTAGGGAAACTTAGAAGATTATAGTCTTAAAACTTTAGGAAGGCCAAAAGGTTTTAATGGAATGGATTAAAAGCAGCCAGTTCACATGTTAGAACTTTAAGTCACAGGGTAAATGTTAGGAATAATAAAGCTCCCCCAGTTAAGTCTGTTTACCCACATTCCTCTGTCCCTATTCTGTTTACTCATGTAAACTTTGTGCTGGATGGCCCTCTGAGTGGGTTGGTCTAAGGGGAATTTCCTGTTAATGGCATTTACTCTGGACCCCAGAACCAAGACCTTTTATCATTTCTAAAACCACTCTTTTAACCATGTTAATTGTCCAAAAGCATGTTGACTTAGAACCTCTGTTATTAAATCTATATACTGAGTAAATGTGAGCAGGAGCAGGGAATGGTGGTCAGTTAGCTGCAATCACCCTCTGAAAGCAGCTGACAACCATCACTAGCCCACTCAGATTCACTGTATTATAATGTGTGTGAGTGCATTCATTCATCTGTCATTAAGTCAGGGTCTGCAGGATAGAACTCCATAGGTAGTGATCAATGTCTCAGGTGGTGAACCCAAAGTGACTGAGGTCTCAAACGTCAGGTCTATATCCCTGATGAACATTGATGGAAAAATCCTCAATAAAATACTGGCAAACCAAATCCAGTGGCACAGCAAAAAGCTTATCCATCACAAGCAAGTCAACTTCATCTCCAGGATGCAGGGCTGGTTCAACACGCACAAATCAATAAACATAATTCATCCCATTAACAAAAATAAAGATGGCCAGGCACAGTGGCTTACACCTATAATCCCAGCACTTTTGGAGGCCAAGGTGGGCAGATCACAAAAGAGATTGAGACTATCCTGGCTAGCACAGGGAAATACCATCTCTACTAAAAATACCAAAAACAACAACAAAAAAAATCAGCCAGGTGTGGTGGCACACATCAGTAGTCTCAGTTACTTGGGAGGCTAAAGCAAGAGAATCACTTGAACTCGGGAAGCAGAAGTTACAGTGAGCTGAGATTACACCACTGCACTCCAGCCTGGGGCAACAGATCAAGACTCCATATCAAAAAAAAAAAAAAATTAGAAGTAAAGACCAAAAACACATAATTGTCTCAGTAGGTACAGAACGGGCTTTGATAAAATTCAATATCCCTTCATGTTAAAAACTCTCAATAAACTAGGTGTTGATAGCACATATCTAAAAATAATAAGAGCCATTTACAACAAACCTACAGCCAATATCATACTAAATAAGCAAAAGCTGGAATCATTCCCCTAAAAAATGGCACAAGAAAAGGATGCCCTCTCTCATCACTCCTATTCAACATTGTATTGGAAGTTCTGGCTAGGGCAATCAGTCAAGAGAAAGAAATAAAGGGTATTCAAATAGGAAGAGAGGAAGTCAAATTGTCTCTGTTTGCAGATGACATGATCCTATATCTAGAAAACACCATAGTCTCAGCCTGAAAGCCTCTTAAGTTGATAAAGTTCAACAAAGTCTCAGGATACAAAATCAATGTGCAAACATCACAAACATACCTATACACTAACAACAGGAAAACAGACAAATTATGAATTAACTCCCATTCATAATTGCTACAAAAATAACAAAATACCAAAGAATATAGCTAACACAGGAAATGAAGGACCTCTTCAAGGAGAATGACAAACTACTGCTCAAGGAAATCAGAGAGGACACAAACAAATGGAAAAATATTCCATGCTCATTGATGGGAGAAATCAGTATTTTGAAAATGGCCATACTGACCAAAGTAATATATAGATTCAATGCTATTCCCTTTAAGCTACCATTGACATTCTTCACTGAATTCGAAACTCTTTTAAATTCACATGGAAGCAAAAAAAGCCTGTATAACCAAGAAAATGCTAAGCAAAAAGAACAAAGCTGGAGGCATCACACTACCTGACATCAGACTACACTACAAGGCTAAAGTAACCAAAACATCATGCTACTGGTACAAAAACATACCAATGGCACAGAATAGAGAACTCACACAATTACAACCATCCGATTGGCGACAAACCTGACAAAAACCAGTAATGAAAAAAAGATTCCCTATTTAGTAAATAGTGCTGGGAAAACTGGCTAGCCATATGCAGAAAATTGCAACTGGACCCATTCCTTACACCTTATACAAAAATTAACTCAAGATGGATTAAAGACTTAAATGTAAAACATGAAAGTATAAGAACTCTAAAAGAAATCCTAGACAATACCATTCAGGACATAGGCATGAACAAAGATTTCATGATGAAAATGTCAAAAACAATTGCAACAAAAGCAAAAATTGATGAATGGGATCTAATCCAAGAGATTCTGCACAGCATAAGAAACAAATTATTATCAAAGTAAACAACCTACAGAATGAGAAAAAAATTTGCAATCTCTCTATCTGACAAACATCTAATATCTAGAATCTATAAGGAAATTAAATAAAGTTACAAGAAAAAGAAACAGTCCCATTAGAAAGTGGGCAAAGGACATGATAGACACTTCTCAAAAGAAGACATTTATTCAGCCAACAAATATGTGATAAAAAGCTCAATGTCACTGATCATTAGAGAAATGCAAATCAAAATCACAATGAAATACCATCCCATGCCATTCAGAACAGTGATTATTCAAATATCAAGAAATAACAGATGCTGGTGAGGCTGTGAATAAATACACTGTAGGTGGGAATGTAAATTAGTTCAACCATTGTGAAAGACAATGTAGTAATCCCTCAAAGACCTAGAACGAGAAATACCATTTGATCCAGCAATCCCATTACTGGATATATAACCAAAAATCACTCTGTTATAAAGATACACTCATGTGCATGTTCATTGCAGCACTATTCACAAATCACTCGTTATAAAGATACACTCATGTGCATGTTCATTGCAGCACTATTCACAATAGCAAAGACATGTAATCAACCCAAATGCCCACCAACGATAGGCTGGAAAAAGAAAATTTAGTACATATACACCATGGAATACTATGCAGCCATAAAAAAGGAATGAGATCTGTCCTTTGCAGGGACAGGGATGGAGCTGGAAGCCATTACCCTCAGCAAACCCATCCAGAAACAGAAAACTAAACGCTGTATGTTCTCAATTATAAGTGGAAGCTGAACAATGAAAACACATGGACACAGGGAGGAGAACAACACAAACATGGGCCTCTTGGGAGTTGAGTACAGTGGGAGGGAGAGCATCAGGATAAACAGCTAATGCATGCTAGGCTTAATACCTAGGTGAAAGGTTGGCAGGTGCAGCAAGCCACCATGGCACACATTTACTTATGTAACAAACCCACACACCTTAACATGTATCTCAGAACTAAAATAAAATAAAATAATAAAATAAAGTGGATCTTATGGAATTTGTGGTTACTACAGAACAGAAAGAGAAGGAGGATGGGGGAATGAAGTTGATTAATGAGTACAAACATACACATTGACCTAGTGTGTTTGATAGCATAGGCAAGTATAGTTAACAACAACTTCTTGTATATTTCAAATAGCTGGAAGAGAAGATCTGGAATGTTCCCAACATAATAAATGAAATGATGTTTGAGATAATTGATATCCCAAACATTCTGATTTGATCATTATGTATTACATATGCATATCAAAATATCACATGTACTCCATAAATATGTATAATGTATAAATTTTAAAAAGCAAGACTTTTAGCTAGGAATTTCATGAGGAAATATCATGCAACTGGATGGGAAATCACACAGTTTTAAAGATGATTAATCAAAACACAATCTTTTGGCCATTCACAATGAAATAGTTTTAATTTTTTGTCTTTAAATGAAAATCACTGAAATTAATGAGAATATAAAGAAATGGAATTTACACACTCTGCTAGTGAAATTGTATGTTTATACTGTACTTGTGGAAGTCAATTTTATGATATTTAATAAAAACATTAACCTTTAAATCAACAACAAAATAATAATAACAACTTTAACTTAATTGTACATTTTAAAATAAGTAAAAGAGTATGATTGGATTGTTTGTAACAAAAAGGATAAATGGATTGAGGGGATAAGTGCCCATTCTTAATGATACGATTATTACACATTGCATGCCTGTATCAAAACATCTCATGTACCCCATAAATACATATATCTACAATGTATCCTTATAAATTAAAAGTTCAAAATTTTTAAAATAAGAGAAAGAAGAACTATAAGATTTCAACAACAAAAAACAAGCCAATTCTAAAAAACAGCAAAAGATTTGAATAAGTATTTCTAAAAAGAATATATACAAATACTCGCTAAGCACATGAAAAGATGTTAAACATCACTAGTCATCAGGGAAATGCAAATCAAAACCAGCATAGGTTACCACTTCATACCCACTACAATGATTATTATTTAAAAAATTAAACAAACAAAATAACATATGTTGAAGAGCATGTGGAGAAATTGAAATGCTGGAACCTTTGAGCATTGCTGATGAAGATGTCAAATGGTTCAACCAAAACAGTTAATAAGGCCTCATCTTTGGATATAAAAGAAAATAATCATCAAAATAAATTGCATTCATGAGACATGGGGCCAGAAAATAAAACTATTCAACCCCTCTAGGCCCAGAGACTATCATGGAAGAGGTAGGCATGTGAAACTGTAAGGGCCAATTTTGAGAGTTAAAATTAGTTCAGAGTTTCTCTATAAATCCAACATTAATATAAAAGGCATACTATGCAATACCAGCATCTGGGACCCTGTATGAGATTAACAAGGTTTTCTTGGAATATTAAGCCACTCTTTAATTAAAAAGCTATAAAATATTATTTAAAAATTTATTAAAAATACATCTTATGGTCAACATATTTATTAAAATTTAATAAATTTGCTATTAAGAGTTGAGAGACAGATTTAATTGCCCCATGATGTATTTATTGGGCTTATTGTTCAGGAAAGTAAGTCACCTTTCTCAAAAAATAAAGGTTTTTGCCTTTATTGTTGAAATCTTAGAGTTATCACTTTGACTGAGTGAATGACTTTTTTTATAATGACCTGTGACCATATTCTGTGATGTCAAGTATTTTAAAGTTTTGATATTTCACAAACTTTCCAAAATTGAATTCTACATGGAGTCCTTTTGTGCTCATTAACTTTTTGACATTAAGTCACCTGAAGTCCAAAATAGATATATTCAGCTTCTTTGGTATAACAAAATCATACAGGAAGCACTGTTAAATATAAAATGTTGTTTAACCTTCTTTGGATTATATTTATATAAATTATTAGTATGTGTTTTAAAATTGTATGAGATTCCTGTGATTCTTTTATGTCCCAACTTGTTATCGGTAGCAATTACGGTTATTATGTAAAAGTGTTGTATGCCACAGAAGTAACCAAGTTTCCTTGTCAACTGTGTCTTTAATCATGGTTGTTTTAAGACTTTTGTCATCCATAATTGTTTTACTTTGATCCTTGTATAGGGGAGTTTATAATCAGCTCTAGAAATCTAAGGAATACTCTTAAATACAGGTTTCTGATAACTTTAGAGACTGTGCCATTGAAATAGACAGAAAAACTCCCAGGATTCTCATGGAGAGCCGATACATTCATAAGGATTGTTGATTCAATACTGAGAAGAGGAATTAATTACATAAAGTGAATTAACAGAAAATTAAAATAATATTTTGTGATTTTTTTTGTTTGTAGTATTTACTAATTCTTGTCTTTCAGAGTCAATAAAAACTTCTTTTTTAATTTACAGCCTTTAACAATAAAGTAGACTCTTATGAGCAAAATTTAAAACATAATTCCTTTCTTTCAACCTAATTTTTCCAAAATTTGGAAACTATGTTGTAAGTATTCCTAATTTATGATAATATAATTATTCACAAAAGTTCAATAATAATCTATTTTCTTATAAAAGGACATAATTGGAGACACTGGTTATTTAATCAAGGCTTTGACTGGAATGGCATATTTTCAAATTGCATTGAGAAAAATGAGGCTGATCTACGGAAAAATAAAAGCCCCTTAGAAAACTTTGCCACATCTCTTGTCCCTTACAAGTTCCTGACTTATGGTCAAGTAGAAAATGTCACTTTCTTACAGGTCCAGGAACCCCAAGTTTTCTTGGGACCTCAAAAGAAATTTACCCAACTCACACAGATATCTGCAGGCACAGATAAATCCTTGGCTGGGCTCAAGGTTTTTAAAAAGATCTTAAAGTCCTTATTAAAAAGGTTACAGCAAAGCCAATTTTATTTAACAAAAGATAGAGAATCTATACGGCAAATTATTATTCTTGCTGCTTTTTATGAAAATAATCAAGCCAAGTATAATAGGACTAAAACTTATGTGACAATAAGTTGATACTACTATAATTTTGTCTTTAACAAAATTGGAGAAGTGGAGAGAAAAAAATGTATTTGAAAATAAACTATAGTATGCCTGTTATTCGATTCTAGCCTTGTTTTTCCACTTTTATTATTTTCTACAATTTAAACTGAATTGTCAAATTTTTCCTGGCTACAAGTCTCCAAAATAATGTTTTCAATTTTTTCTTTCTTCCTTTTCCCTTTTTTTCCCCATTTTAAGATGTGCTTTTCTGAAAGCCCTAAGAACTGATGCTAGACAAGGTACATTTTGGAAGAAAATAACAGCTGCCTACTGATGTATGGACTTCAAAGTAATATGGTCTATATCAGGTTTCCAGGATTGTTTTCCCTTTTTGTTTGTCTGCTTTCTTTCTCTCTTCTTCTCCCTACTTTTTTCTTTGTGGGTACATGAGACTTCACAACCTGCTAAAAATAAGCTTTCCTAACAACATGGGATCTATCTGTCTAGGAATAAACCGTCCTAGCCAGGAGAGATCAGACAAAATCCGAGAACAGAGACTCATTTTCTTCTAAAATGCTTTCTCTGGGAGATCTTAAAAAGAAAAGAGGGAAAAATACGAAGGAAAACAAAAACTTGGGACCTCAATTCACTATGCCAAAAGAAAAAAAAAATAAGCTGAAAACTGCATCAGACAAGAAGCTGCCTTACCTTTTGTTCCTAAGCAAATAGCTACAGACAAAAGGTCAAATATCATCACAGGTAGCTACTCTATGTTCACCTTATCTTATGTAAAGTGCCAATTTACTGAGTGTGAGACAAAAATATAATTGACTATTCTCCTACCTGATCCTTTTCTCTTGCAAACTGTGGATTACCATACCCTCCCTGTTTCCTGTACAGCCCACTTTTTCCCTTTCAATAGTGAAGCCCTCAAAGTCATCTTTGGAGAAAGGCATAGAACACAGGCTGTTTCTGTGATTCTGTGTTTATTTCTTCCAGGCATGCCTTTACCTTGGCAAAATAAACATCCAAATTGATTGAGAAAAAAAAATCAACAAGAATTTTTTTATAGAAACCAAGTTGATTGTAAAACTTATATAGAAACTCAAAGGATCTCTAATAGCCAATATAATTTTGAAAAACAAGAAAATTCCGGAGAACTTACATTGCGTGAAATCAAGACTTACTGTAAAATCACCAAAACCAGTATAGACATTAGGGTAGACAGAAACTAGTGAATCAAAACAGAGTCCAGAAATACATCCATGGGCATATGGGCAATGAAACTCCAACAAAGCTGCAATGATAATTTAACCTGAAAATAATAGTTTTTTTACTACAAATAATGCTAGAAAAACTGAACATCTTTTTAGAAAAAAAAAAAATGAAGCTTATCCTATCCCTAACACAAAATCAACTTGAAATTGATCACAGACCTATTATTAGAACTATAAAACTTCTAGCACAGAAATATCTTTGCAATCTTGGAGTAGGCAAATATTTCTAAGATGAGATACAAAAAGTCTAAGCCATGAAAGAAGTAGAGGTTGTCAACCAGGAGAAGGAAGAAGAAAACTTCTTAGGGTGATGAAAATGTTACATTTTGATTACAGTGAAGGTTACATGAGAGTGTATATTTGCCAGAACTCATTAAATTGTATGCTAAAAAAATGGATTTAAGTTGTTATATTTAAATTACAACCCAATAAAGTTTATCTTGAAATGCTCAAAAGTGAAAGTGGCCAGAATCCATTGTAATGTCATAGAATTATCTACTTGTTTTACATATAGATATGTAAAATTAAAAGTATAAATATTGAAAAAAGCAAAACTACCTACAACTCATACTCCTTAAAATCCTATTCTCATTCCCTAGATGCAAATGCTTTTAATCATTTCTGTTTTAGTTTCTTAAGTATTATTCTACAGAATAATTTTATACATCTATATCTTAACTTATCATTATCAGTGTGTATTGAAACTGCTAGAAAAAAATAAGAAAATTATTATTTTAAATATTCTGTTGAAGTGGTTATCAATGTAAGCAGTTTGCCTATGGAGCATTTTAGAAATTTGTTGAGGCATTTTTTGTTTTAATAATGATGCAAGAGCAACAATGGCATTTGGTTGGCGGAGATTAGGGATGCTAGATACACTACAAAGCTGAGGCGAGTCCTATACAAATTCCAAAAGTCCCACCAAATATTCAGGTATACAAAAACCCTATTTATAAATATGTGAGTTTAGTATCTATCTCTGTTTCCACATAGATGCAAAAAATTTTGCATGGCTCTAATAAACTCTATTTTTTTCAAGAATGCAAGTAAGATGTAAACCAAGGAAAGATTACAGTAGCTATGTTCATAATTTTATCCAAAAATATGATCATTTTAGAAAATCATATCACCAAATGCATTGTCATTCATTAAATTTGATTCAATAACACAGCACTACAATATCAGTCAACATTTGCAGCAGTTATGTTTACAGTGATTCTACACACAAATACAAATGTTGGAACTCTTTATTATGGTTTCTATTTGTCTGGATACATGCATATCTGTTTTCCCTTACAGAGAAATCCCATTCAACCTGTAGACCTGCATAAAATGTCATCTCCTCTGGGAAGTCTTATCTGACTTCCCCAAGCAAAGGTAATCATTACTCCACTGTGTTCCCACAGTATACTGTTCATACCTTTCTTACAGAATTATTACTTTTCATTTTTAATTATGTGTATCTTTGTACCCCTAGTGATTGTGGTTTCTCCTCAGAAGAGTCTAATCTCTTTTTATCACTACTTTCCCTCACTCCATCCTATGTATGACCTAATGCTTAGCACAATGTCAGCAATCTATAAAAAGTCATTGAATTACTAAAATAAAAAAACGACTTTTAGGACCTAATTTGAATTGAACACTAACTATTGTTTTTTGCTTATCTGTCAAGAGCATAGTGGACATGTTGGATTCTAAATTACCAAAAGAACAAACAGCACATTTATAGCATATTTATATTTACACTGTATTAAGATAAATAGCTACAATGAGATCAAATAGAAAAAAAAAAAAAAAAAACAAGGCACTACAAAACATTCGTGTATGGACACAGATACAAAAAGGGAGGAATAAAAACTAAGCCTGCAGCGTTAATTCAGTATAATGCTTGATTATGTTAATGTACAAGGCAGGAAATACAAAGTTATTATTTTCAGAGAAATCGTATCTCAATTACATTCTACATGCACATAAAACTGTTTAAAATAGTGACATTAACGGCCATACAAAATCAGCTGGCAAAGTTACTGTTGCTATGGAATAACTTTTAATTTCTTGACTTCTGTGGATTTTAATGTCCAATCACATAGTTATTTTGCCCATATTTTCAGATTCAAACTCTTTACTCTTCTTTCAAAATGCCCCACATTTAACTAAAGCAGGATAAATTAGTAAGAATAGGGATTTCACAGTCACATAGATCTAAGATTAGTATTCACTTACCTCAGATGCATACTACAGTATAACATTTGTTAAGTAATTTAACTACTTTGAGTCTGTTTCCTCACCTTACAATATTGTTCTGAAGGTTACATAAAACACATGTAAATTACTTAGAATATAGTATTCACTCAAGTAGTTGGTTATTATTATTGGCATTATTATCATTACTATTATTAAGACAACTGTATCTTAAAGAAAATGTATTTAGTGAAAAGAATAAAAAATTCAATTCTATAAAGTATAAAGAAAGATTCAGGGAAAAAAAGAAATCATTTCAATTTAAATCCATGAAAAATATCTTGGTGAAAATCTTTTTCTTTAAAGTCACACTGAATACTACAGCATCCAGGTAAAATTACACACTAAAACACCCTTATCACAGTATGCAAAATACTTGTCCCCAAACATAGAGACAGAATAACACAATGACTTTTTTCTATTTAAGAAAGTTAGAGATGAAAGATAAAATAATTGCAGTTTATCTTTACAGAAGTATCATTCTAATAATGTTATTATTATTATATGCCTTGCTGAAATTGGTTCTACAGTTTTTGAAAAATATTGTATGAATAATGAATAATCAGCAAGAAAATTATAAACATATTTTGGGGCAGAGGGAACAAAGAAAAATGTGTATCTATAGATGTAGCATGTACCTGGTGAAATAACATAATTAAAATCTTATTTCACTCTTACAAATAGGCCTGCTGAAACATCTAGAAATACACTTCAGGGCTGTGTAGAATTTTTGACATTTAAATGGGCTATGCTGCTGATGGATGTGACAGAAGCTCAATTTGTTTTATTTTTATATTGAAAACTACTTCACACAAGTTATAAGCAATTTGTATTGGTCAAAAATGAAGAAAACAGCTTATTAATTAAAATTGACCTTTGTATATAACATGAATTTCACCTCAGAAGCTAAAATACCTTCAAAGTGGTAACAAATTACCTCTACGTATAAGTGACACGTAGTTAAATGAGTCTGCCAAAAGTTCCCTTATGAAGACATATTCCAGGGCTTCATAATTTTGAGAGAAAACGACATTAAAGATGAGTCTTAATCCGCAAATTCTCAGCCAAGTGAATAAATCTAACATTTCTACTTGTGGATGTTTTAGGAAAGTGAATCCATATGTTTGGGAACCTTAGTCTCAGTGAACTAATACCCATTATATAGCTTCTTCCTAGCATTTTATAAAATCTTTCCATGTCACTTCTCATGGAAAATCTATCTATAAGATATAATGCAAGAACTCACCAAAAAACCCTTAAACATTAAAATAAAAATATCAAATATACACACCCTAATTCTCTCTAGTCACATATGTCTACAACACAAACAAGATATCGTGGTTTGTTAAGCTACTATCAATTAGAGGATGTTTCATTTACTAAATATATATTAAAGATCTATTTTTGCACCCACCCTATCTTGTGCCCAGAACTAAGGAGAAGATATAAGACACATAAGCTGTAAATCAACCTATCACTCAATAAAAGAATAAGGGTATGCAAACAAATACTATACTCTCAAAAAGTTGACCATCTAGTTAAGGACTATACTAAAAACAATAAAATATATAATGAAAAGTGTTCTATTTATTCCAGAAGAGAAATTTCAGTACAGACAGGATAGCTCTGTAACACAGAGTTTGAAGAAATGTAGACCTAAGGCTAAATTCTTTCTTGGCTATTTTTGGGTCATATAACCATGAATAAGCCTAAATTCAGCAAGTGATGGTCTTGTACTTCTCTGTTTTCATCACATAGTTGTGGGGGGAAAAATAGTGGCCTGTTTTTTCTTGAAAGAGTAGTTTGCGTACAATTTTCCAACATTTTACAGTAAGTGATTTATCTCCCTTGGGAATCACTTAGATCTTTTACTATTTTGTATTATAGTTAATTACATATGCCTTAATGTCCACTTCCTAACTAGTCACTTAAACACTAACCTTCCACTCATGTGCTAGTTATAGTGCAAATAACTATATATTCTTTCTATACTTTTAATGGAGATACCTGCATTCAGAGAAACAGCACATATCCCTTCCTCACAAAAGGCTTCCTGGAGAGCATGCCATCTGAACTACCTTAAAATATGTGTGAAAATGAGTTCCAGGAAGAATATGTACAGAAGAACAAAATATTAGTCTGAGTCTAGAGAGAGAGAAAGTATCTAGATCATGGAAGGCATGGTATGACATGCTAAGTAGGTTAAATTTTATCCTGAAGGGAGTAAAAACCCATCCCTGAAACATATAAAGCAAAGCAGTGGTACAATCTAGTCTTGAGGTTCAAAGCCGAGAGTATTTTCGGAGAGGATAAAACACGAAAGCTGCCTCTGTGATGAGGATCTGAACACAGTAGGTGACGTGTGGTTAATAAATAAGGGAGGAAAGAGTGTTAGAGGTGCAAGAAGTCTGGGATGGTTCACTGTGTCATGCAGAAGCAGAGACCATTCTCCTGTTTCAGGAAGGCATAATGATAGAACAGCCTTTGGAGAATTTACATACATAATCTTGTCAAGCTCTACAACTGCATTCTGGTTCCCAAATTAGACTTGTACTTCTAAATGAAATTTTAATTTATATGCTGAAAATAGAACCCTTAAAAACAACATCTGGCTAGTTTTCTTAATCGAGTTCTGCCAGATTCAATATTCAAAGAGTTCCAGCAAAATGTTCTCCAAATTGTGGCCTATCAAAGGAATTTGGTGGATCTGATTAATTTCCCTCATCATTTACTAGGTACCCACTCTGTGCTAGGCATTGTGATAAGTGCTGGAGATCCAGATGTGAGTAAGACTTAGGATATCCTTCAAGGAGTATAGGCAAGAAAGATGGAGTAAACAAGTGTAATAAAGTGTTTTAAATTTTGTGATACATATATGGACATTGTAGAATGGAGATCTAAAAGAAGAAAAACAAACAAAGCAACAACAACAACAACAAACTCCCTATGTTGGGAAAGGGAGAAGAATCCAGATAGGTTTTTTTTAGAGAAAAGGTAACATGATATTTGAACTGAGTCTTCAGTAGATACCCACAAGACAGCCAAGGTATAAAGTTGTGATTCTGGAAAAGATAAGTTGTTCTAAAATGAAAGGCCCAGAGATTCAAAAGAACAGCTGGGAGAAATTATAGAAGTCAGCCTATAAACAACCTTATATAGGTATTAAGAAATGTGCACTTTATATCATAAACAACTGAAATTATGAATGAATCTTAAGCAGTGAGTATTTTCAGTATTTGCTCTGTACAGTAGAAATACACCTCTGGCAGTAAAATGGACAATTAATTGGACAATTAACATCGTACAATGAGACTGGACAGCAAATGCAGTTGGGAGACCAAAACAACAGTCTAGATGAAAGATAATGATGGTCTGAACAAAAGCAAAAACAGTGGAGGTGAAAATGAGAAATATCCACACGGCATATCAAACAATTAGATGTTGTTACTCCCCTAATTCTTGCAATCCCATTGTTAGGAATACATTTATCTTACAAATGGATCAATGATAATAAGTGAATATGAGAGAAAAGATGATAAAAAAAACTGCAACCTTCAAACACAGCAATACTAAATTCTCACAGTTCCTGGGAATAACTGATCACTCAAACAGGTTCAACATTTTTATTCAAGACTTAGAAAAAATAAGTGTTACATAATTTTCACATACTTTCAGATGGGAGGCTAACTATGAGCATAGATGTCAGACTCCAGATTCAAACTATCTTCATAAGAAAAATGTTAAACCAAATTAATAAATATAAACATAAATCATGCATAGATCTTGCATTTAGCTTGTGCAAGAAATCAACTGCATGAATATTCATCCAGCCTACTGGAAAGAAATGTGAAAAAAAGTAATCTCTAAGTTTTAATTGATCAGTATTATAAAAATTAACAAAACTTACGATAACATTAACAGAAGTTAGTTCTGAACATGTAGAATAAGTTTTAATGCAGTATATACTGATCAGACCATAGTTGAAGAACTTTGGTCCATTTCAGGTATAACAATTTAAGGAATACATAATTACAGTATTTGTAAAGGGAAAGAACCATGACCTATTGAGTCATATGAGATTCATATCCAATAAAAAGCTAAAAAAATATTAGTTACAATAACAAATTTGTCTTCACAACCACAACAGAGTAGCTACTCCTAATAATTAATAAATAAGAGTCAATAAATAAATAAGATTAAAACTAAAGGGATATAACTCTCTTCAAAAATTTGAAGAGTTAACAAGTAAAAGAAGGACTGGGCTACCAAACTTGCACTATTAGATTGAATAAAGAGCCACCAATGGGTAGATTTCAGCTCAATAGATGAAAAAATACACAAAAATCTAATGAATATAACCTTCCAACAGTGAAATAAGATACCCTAGTAAACTGCTGTCCTTTTTCATGAGTGGCAGTTAAAGCAGAGACTGATTAATACTTGGGTTTTCTGGGAAATGGCATCTTCCTTGAGTAGGAAGTTGGACAAGATGGCCTTTTAGTATCCATAAAAGTCTATGATTCAAAGAACTTACTAAGCATCTACTATATGTTCAGCCAGTTAAAAATAACAAAAAGCAAAATAAATAAAGTATATGGCTTCTGTTCTAAGTATGCTTATTCTAAAGTTGAGAGGATTCAATCAATATATGTAAAACAATTAAATTGTCCACAGTTGTTCACAATTAATAACTGTTAAACAATTAAAGATAATTAAATAAAAAACTATATACTACACAAGATTAGAGATGAACTCATCGGAAAGACCTCATGTTTTTGGTGAAAAATGAGTTAGTTTCTGAAGGGTGAATAACTTTGCTTTTTTTTTTTTTTTTTTTTTTTTTGAGACGGAGTTTCGCTCTTGTTACCCAGGCTGGAGTGCAATGGCGCGATCTCGGCTCACCGCAACCTCCGCCTCCTGGGTTCAGGCAATTCTCCTGCCTCAGCCTCCTGAGTAGCTGGGATTACAGGCACGAGCCACCATGCCCAGCTAATTTTTTGTATTTTTAGTAGAGACGGGGTTTCACCATGTCGACCAGGATGGTCTCGAACTCTCGACCTCGTAATCCACCCGCCTCGGCCTCCCAAAGTGCTGGGATTACAGGCTTGAGCCACTGCGCCCGGCCATAACTTTGCTTTTAACATTTTCATTAGCCATGTGGTGGCACCCATCTGTAGTGCTAGCCACTCCAGAAGCTGAGGCAAGAAAATGACTTGAGCACAGGAGTTCAAGGATTCAGGGAGCTATCACCACCCCACCTCACTCTAGCCTGGAGTGACAGAGCAAGACCCTATCTTAAATAAATAAATAAGCATTTTCATCAACTGACTAATAAAATAATACTTTTATTCTTTTTCAATTAACTGAAGTGATGACATATTTTGTATTTTCCAATATACGAGTGGGAAAATAAACTTGTATTATGATGGCTATAAGTCATTTCCATACTACTATTGATAAAGACTATCTTATTTTAAAAACCTGTTTTGTATCTTGAGATGATACTCTAAAAGGAATTCAAATAATGATTAGAAGTGTAGTTGTATTAAAAGACTAATAAGAAATTCCCATGAATAAGACCCTGAAAGTCTCTTATTAGAAACTAAGCATATTTCTTTAAAATAAAAAATAAATAAAATCTCTCCCATATGTATCCATGACTATGTAACTAAATATAGAAATAATCAAGTTTTATAATCTTCTAAATTTAAACTTCATAATAGATAATTCACTATTCTTGTCTCCTCACATTGCCTAACAAAGTGTCTTAAATAGAATAAATAAGTTATAAACCCTTGAATGAATGGTAGAATGATTAAATTAAGAAATACAAATGTAGATGCTCTCAGATTATGCTTATATCATTTCAATAAGTTTAAAGATGTGAAAATTAGGCATATTGAACCACTGAAGGCAAAATGAATCAATCAGGATTCAAAGTAGAATTTGGTCCAAAAAAAAAATAGCTACTACTTTATGAGAACTTGTGATGTGTGAGACGTTGGCCTAAGTATTTTATATATTATTTTGTATAACAGAAAAATCCTAGGGAGTAGTTCTTCATTCCTTCATTTTACCAATAAGAAAAAAATTGAGGCTTAAATAGTTAACTTTCCCAATATCACACAGCAAATCAGTGAAAAGACTGTAATTAAAATCCAGCTCTGATTTCAAAACCACTACTCATTCATGCATTCATTCATTCAATAAATAATTGAGTGGCAACTGCATACCTGGAAAAGTTTTAAGTGTGGAGACAATAGCAGATAGATACCACTCATTCAGGGCCCTTTGCAGCAAATATTATTGGGTGCCACTTATTTGCCAGACATTGTTCTACATGCTTGTTGTGACATACGGAGAAAAAAAAAGTCAAACTCCCTGCTTCTATGGAATCTATATTCTAGTTGGAGAGATACATAATAAATATATAAATATATAATACTGTGGTAGACATGATATAATTCCACCAAATCTCACTTCTTCTCTCCTGGGTATATAATTAACTACATTTCCCAGTCTCCCTTGCAGTTAGATAAGGTCATGTGACTGAACTCTAGGTAATATATCTATAAGAAAAAGAGATTATGTCATTTGCAGACCTTCTTTCAAACAAAATCCTCAAAACTCTTTCCCCATTCACCAGCCAAAAACAGAAAAACATGATCTTAGCAGATGGAAGAGGCATACATAAGAAAGAGCTTGAGTCCCTAAATGACTAGATGATTCTCTAGTAAACCCAAAACTATGATTAGAGAAAGATATACATTTTATTGTTTAGTCAATTAAATTTGGGGTTCATCTGGCATAACAGTAAGCCTATATATATTAATACAAATATAAATGGCATGTAGTAATAAGTGCTATGAAGAAAAATGAAACAGAATGAGATTGAGAGAGGAGGCACTACTTTAGATAAGATGGCAGGGAAGAATTCTCTGAAGAACTGACATTTTATCTGATCCCTGAGTTAAGGAGACAGCAATTTCTGTGAAGATCTAGGCAAAGAGCATCAGAGGTAGAAGAAAGAAAAATGTAAAGACGCTGAAGAAGAAGCAAACTTGTAACATGCAAAAAACAGAAAGAACTAAAAGAAATTGAGCACTGTCCCATTGCCTTTAATTGCATACTTTTTATACAAAATAGAAAAAATAGAGTAAACAAGTTAACTTTCTCCTCCCAAAATATCACTGAAATGGAATGAAGATGTATAAGGAGAGTTATAATTTCTTAACCTGTATCAGTGATTCTCAACCCTGGGCAATTTTGTTTGTCACAACTGTAGGAGATGCTAGATGATAGAGGCCACAGATGCTGATAAATAACCGATAATGCACATAGATGACCTACAAGAAAGAATTATCTGGCTCAAAATGTCAATAGTCCAAGATCGAGGCATCCTAAGCTAATAAGTCAAGGAAGGGTTCTTAAAAGTGAAAACTGATATAAACCCTGAAAAGTGAGTAAAAATTACTTTGGTGAAGAAGAGAAAGTGGTCTAGGCTGATGAACTTGCAATCCAAATCCAAAGGCTAGTAGAAAGATACATCAGGACATACAGAAACTACAAGAGAATTGATAGGAAAAGAGCATGGAATATAAAGAGAAGTTAACAACGTAGACTCTCTTCGATCCAGTAATACTGGTCTCCCCATTTATTCCGATGCCACCACTCATGTCGTTTTCATTACAAAGGCTGTTCTATTAATACTTTGAGATTAACTGAAAAAACAAAGTCTAAAGTTTAAGCCCCTGTCTTAAGAGCCACATCATTCATTCTAAAACATTTCAATTTCAGCTTCCTGGATAAGACAGCAGCTGAGAGGCCGCAGAGTATACTGGAAAAAGCCCTTGTCTGAAATTAAAAAAACATAGGACCAGAGAGACACAGCATGATGGCCAAATAAACACACACTACAATCAGTGAACAAAAAAGCAATAAATACCAAAACAGTCTCCTTTCCTGGACATTCACCAGAAGCACCAACAAATAGTATCTTCTCAACCTGGCAACCTAAGCACCTGCTTTGAGTTTGCTAAGGACAATTAATATTTCTTAATAACTATATTATAAATTTGTAAAATTATTATCAATTTTAATATGTATTCTTTATCAAATCTATCTGCCTTTCTCTGACTTGTTAAAGCTAAGGGGGAAAAAGTATATTAATAATCTCTCAAATGGCTGATACAAGGACAGAAAAGTGTGAGGAATAGGTAACATCTAGTTTTCTCATCTACAAAGCATGAATAATACTTATTCTGCTTATCTCATACTATTTTTGTAAGGACTTCAGGGAGAAAAGGTTTTTGAAGCCTCTGAATTATAGTGTACTATTAAGGGGATGATGCTTGATGAAGATGGTAATTGTTAAGCATGTGATATAAAGGAAAATAAACGGTAGGGAGATAGGGCAAACATAGAAGGTACAGTGACACAAAAAACATTGGTATTATAGAAGGGAAGAAGTTAGATAACTAACAAGGGATGTGAAGGACCTCTTCAAGCAGAACCATAAACCACTGCTCAGTGAAATAGGAGAGGACACAGAGATGGAAAAACATACCATGCTCATGGTTAGAAAGAATCAATATTGTGAAAATGGCCAAACTGCCAAAAGTAATTTATAGATTCAATGCTATCCCCATTAAGCTACCATTTACTTTCTTCAGAGAATTGGGAAAAACCACCTTAAACTTCATATGTAACCAAAAGACAGCCTGCATAGCCAAGACAAACCTAAGCAAAAGCAAACAAAAAACACAAAGCTGGAGGCATCATACTACTTGACTTCAAACTATACTACAAGGCTACAGTAATTGAAACATCATGGTACTGGTACTAAAATAGAGATATAGACCAATGGAACAGAACAGAGGTCTCAAAAGTAATGCTACACATCTACAGCCATCTGATCTTTGACAAACCTGACAAAAACATGCAATGGGAAAGGATTCCCTATTTAATAAATGATGTTGGGGAAACTGGCTAGCCACATGCAGAAAGCTGAAACTGGATCCCTTCCTTACACCTTATACAAAAATTAACTCCAGATGGATTAAGATTTAAACATGAGACCTAATGCGATAAAAATCCCATAAGAAAAACTAGGCAATACCATTCAGTACATAGGCATAGGCCAAGACTTCATGACTAAAACACCAAAAGCAATGGCAACAAAAGCCAGAACAGACAAATGAAATCTAATTAAATTTAAGAGCTTCTGCACAGCAAAAGAAACTATCGTTAGAGCAAGAACAAGCAACCAACAGAATGGGAAAACATTTTTGCAATCTACCCATCTGATAAAGGGCTAATAACCAGAATGTACAAAGATCTTAAACAAATTCACAAGAAAAAAACAAACAACCCCATCAAAAAGTGGGCAAAGGATATGAACAGACATTTATCAAAAGACATTTATGCAGCCAACAAACACATGAAAAAAAGCTCATCATCACTGGTCATTAGTGAAATGCAAATTAAAACCACACTGAGATACAATCTCACACCAGTTACAACAGTGATTATTTAAAAATTAGGAGACAGATGCTAGAGAGGATGTGGAGAATTAAGAATGCTTTTGCACTGTTGGTGGGAATGTAAATTACTTCAACCATTGTGGAATACAGTGTAGTGATTCCTCAAGGATCTAGAACTAGAAATACCATTGGACTCAGCAAATCAATTACTGGGTATATAACCAAAGGATTATAAATTGTTCTATTATAAAAACATATGCACGTGTATGTTCATTGTGGCACTGTTTATAATAGCAAAGACTTAGAACCAACCCTAATGGCCATCAGTGATAGACTGGATAAGGAAAATGTGGCACATATACAACATGAAATACTATGCAGCCATAAAAAGGGATGAGTTTATGTCCTTTGCAGGGACATGGATGAAGCTGGAAACCATCATTCTCAGTGGACTGACACAGGAACAGAAAACCAAACATTGCATGTTCTCACTCATAAGTGGGTGTTGAACAATGTGAATACATGGGCACAGGGAGAGGAACATCACGTCCTGGGGCCTGTCAAGGGTTTGGGGGGAGTACTAGAGGAGAATAGCAGGGGATGGGGGAATTGGGGAGGGATAACATTAGGAGAAATACCTAATGTAGATGATAGGGGAATGCATGCAGCAAACCGCCAAGGCACATGTATACCTATGTAACAAACCTGCACATTCTGCACATGTACTCCAGAACTTATAAGTATTATAATAATAAAAAGTTGAAACAACAAAAAAAAGAAATCCAAAGGCAGCCCCAAAGAAGCAAGCAATCTGGAACAGAGTGGAACAACATTTTTAAAGTAGCAAAAGATTAAAAAAAAAAAAAAAAAACCTAGAATTATTTACCCAGTAAAAATATGGACCAAAAACTAAAGTAAGTAAATTTTATGGATTTTAAATTACATTTCAATAAGCTGTTTAAAAGCAAAATTAAGATGAAATGAATACTTTTTCTGACATACAAAAGCTAAAATAATTGATCACCAGCAGTCCGTCATTACCAATAAATGATAAGGTTTCATGCAGAGAAAAGAGATTCCAGCTGGAAATTGGGGTCTACATAAAGGAATTAAAAGCAGTAGAAAATGTAGCTATACTAAAGACTTTTTTATATTACCTAAACTTATTTAAAAATAATAACAACATTATGCAGCCTATAAAACCTGTAAAAGTAAAATGTTTCATAACAATAGCACAAAGGTCAGAAGGCTAAAAATAGAATTACAATACTGTCAGTTCCATATACTACACAGGAAGTGGCATCACATCATTTGAAGATAGACTGTGATAAGTTAGAGATTTTTTTTTAAGAAATCCATCACTAAAATAATGCAACAAAAAGTTATAGCTAATAAACAAAGAGAATAAAGTGAAATAATAAAGAATACTAGTTTTTTGAGAAAGCCATTAAAATAGGTAAACTTCTAGACATGGTGGTCAATAATAAAATAGAGGAAAAACAGAAATTATGCATTTTTGAGAATGAAGTAGTGAAATCACTATAAACTCTACAGATATTAAAGGTTAATAAGGAAACATGAACAACTTTATGCCAATAAATTTGACAAGTTAGGTAAAATTGATATATTCCTTGAGAGACACAAATTATTAAAGATCATGACAGAAAAATTAAATAATGTGAAAAGCTTCATATAAAATAAAGAAATTGAACTTGAAAATTGAAGATAAAAACCTACTCATATAGAAAATTCCATTCCTTTTTAGCTGTTGAATTCCACCAAACATAAGGGTAAAATAACACCAACTCTACACAAACTCTTTCGGAAAACTGAAGAGAATGCCAGGATTATTCTGGTACGAAAACCAAATGAAGACACTACAAGAAAATAAAACTACAGACCAATACATTCATGAATATATGCAAAAATTCTAAACAAACATTTTACAAATCAAATCCAACTATACAAAAAACACAAGATTTTTGTATAGTTGGATTTTATTTGTAAAATGGTTAACAAGGATTTATATAAAGAACACCAGAGTGCTTTCGCATTCAAAAATCAACCAATCAACACATTAACATACCAAAAACATGCAATCATCTCAATATATTCATTAAAAGCATATGACAAAGTCAAACACCAACTCAATAAAATTCTCAGCAAACTAGAAATGGAGGCCTCAGCCTGATTTGAAAAATCAATGAAAAAAATACATTATTATCATACTTAATGGTAAAAGACTCAATGTTTTTCCACAAAGATCAGAAGCAAAGCAAGGATATCTATACAAACCACTTCTATTCAACATTGCATTTGAAATTTGAGCCAAGTAAATGAGGCAAGAAAAAACTAAAAGCATCCTTATTGGATAATAGAACTTAAAACTGTCTTTATTCACAGATGACATGATTGCCTTTGTAGAAAATTCTATGGAATAGAAAATATAAAAACACCACTAGAAATAATTAATGAGTGTAACAAAATTGCAGGATACAATGTCAATGAACAAAAATCAAGTTTATTTCTATATATCAGCAATGAACAATCATAAATTGAAATGTTAAAGTACTACTTTGTACAAATATGAAATACTTCAAAATAAATTTGAGAAAAATGTATACTATCTACATTATAAACTACAAAATATTACTGAGAAAAAAATAAAAACTTAAATAATGAAGATATACTGTATTCATGGGTTGAAAGAAGATTGTTAAGATGGTGCTTTAGTCCATTTTCACACTGCTCTAAAGATACAACCTGAGACTTGGTAATTTATACAGAAAGAAGGTTTAATTGATTCACACTTCTGCATGGCTGAGGAAGCCTCAAAAACCTTACAATCATGATGGAAGATGAAGGGGAAACAAGGCACGTCTTACACGGCAGCAGAAGAAATAAAGCAAGGAGAAGGAAGTGCCAGACATTTATCAAACAATCAGATCTCATGAAAACTTACTATCATGAGAACAGCAAGGGGGAAATTTGCCCCAACAATCCAATCACCTCCCATCAGGGACCTCCCTCAACATACGGGAAATGCAATTTCAGATGAGAATTGGGTGGAGGAACAGAGCTAAACTCTATCAGACAGCCAAGGGGGAAATTTGCCCCAACAATCCAATCACCTCCCATCAGGGACCTCCCTCAACATAATTTCAGATGAGAATTGGGTGGAGGAACAGAGCTAAACTCTATCAGACAGCAATTTTCAAAAAAATGACCTAAAGATTCAAAAGAAAATGTGACATATATATACATATACACATACACAGGATACTACTCAGTCATAAAAAGGAATGAACTAATGGCATTCATCACAGCAACCTGGATGAGATTGGAGAGTATTATTCTAAGTAAAGTAACTCTGAAATAAAAAACCAAATATCACATGACCTCACTCGTAAGTGGGAGCTAAGCTATGAGGATACAAAGGCTTAAGAATGACAGGAGGGACTTTCAGGACTCAAGGGGAAAGAGGGTAAAAGGTGAGGGCTGAAAAACTACAAATTAAGTACAATGTATATTGCTCAGTTGGTGGGTGCATGAAATCTCACAAATCACCACTAAAGAACTTAATCATGTAACCAAACACCACGTGTTCCCCAATAACCTATGGAAATAAAAGATAAGTAAATAAAATGTGTGGGGAACACTCCCGTGTGAGACCCCTAAAAGGCGTGAGTCTCACTATACGGTGAGTTTGATCCCAAACACAGTTTCCTACTGGAGGCAGTCGAGCTATCCGGAATATAGGAACTGAAAGATGAAATGATCAGTTTCTAATATCAACCACAATATCCTTTGGGCCTAAAACTATGCGTTGCTGCTAGACCGAGTGACCCCCTGCCGGCAACCGGTTCCTGCTTTTAACCTTTTTATGACTTTAAGTATAATCCTTAAACCTTACTTACCAGACTGCCTTGCACCTTAGATAATGGTTTAACTGTCAATATTTGCAAAGCAAAATGTCACCATAAGGGATGGCTTTGATTCCTGACTCAGAGATTCCTGAATGGAGAAATTGAGTTGAGTTAGGAGTAGACAAAGGACAATCCGGATAAAAGATATTCTGATAAGCAAAACCAGAGACACCTGCAGCCAGGAGGAATAATGTCTGGATGTAAACAAGCTTTGTGATCACAGGAAATTCTGTTACTTTTTACAACCACTGATTGTGTATTTGACTTTTCAATTGTATAGGCCATGTAAGGTATACATTTACATTTCGTCTTGCAACCATTGTGTATTTGACTTCTCTATTGTATAGGCCATGTGAGGCATACATTTACATTCCTCTTACTATGACGTAAACCAGAGCCAAGAAAGTGTATTTATTCCTGGCCTTTGAAAAATAAAATTTGCTGTTTAGGCACAGCCTATCAGCCCTCCAGACGCCTCGCTTTCTCTCTCTCTGTCTTTATTATTTTCTCAGGCGCACTCCCTCTTCCAGGTATTGGGACCCTCTTGCAGGTCGAGAGACCCCCGGACAGACGTGCCTACCCGTCCGGACGGTCCACGAAAAAAATGTTTAAAATAATTAAACTTAAAAAGGAAAAAACAAAGTATTTTTTATTATTATACTTGAAGTTTTGGGGTACATGTACAGAACATGCAGGTTTGTTACATAAGTATACACTTGCCTTGGTGGTTTACTGCATCCATCGCCCTATTATCTACATTAGGTATTTCTCCTAATGTTACATTATCCCTCCCTAATTCCCCCACCCTCTACCATCCCTCCCCTTGCTCCCCAACCCCCAACAGGCCCCAGTGTGTGATGTTCCCCTCCCTGTGTCCATGTGTTCACATTGTTCAACACCCACTTATGAGTGAGAACATGCGGTGTTTGGTTTTCGGTTCCTGTGTCAGTCCACTGAGAATGATGGTTTCCAGCTTGATCCATGTCCCTGCAAAGGACATGAACTCATTGTTTCTTATGGCTGCACAGTATTCCATGGTGTGTATATATATATATATATATATATATATATATATATGCCACATTTTCCTTATCCAGTCTCTCATTGATGGCCATTACGGTTGGTTCCAAGGCTTTGTTATTGTAAACAGTGCCGCAATAAACATACGTCTGCATGTGTTTTTATAAATGAATGTTTTATAATCCTTTCAGTATATACCCAGTAATGGGACTGCTGGGTCAAATGGTATTTCCATTACTAAATCAGCGATGAATTGCCACACTGTCTTCCACAATGGTTGAATTACTTTACACATCAACAGTGCAAAAGCATTCCTATTTCTCCACATCCACTCCAGTATCTATTTTTAATAATCACCATTGTAACTGGCATGAAATGATACCTCAATGTGGTTGATTTGCAATTCACTAATAACAAGTGATGATGAGCTTTTTTTTCCATATGTTTGTTGGCTGCATAAATGTCTTCTTTTGAGAAATATCTGTTCATATCCTTCTCCCACTTTTTGATGGGGTTGTTTTTTTCTGTAAATTTGTTTAAGATGTTTGTAGATTCTGGATATTAGCCCTTTGTCAGATGCATAGATTGCAAAAATGTTTTCCCATTCTGTTGGTTCCTTGTTCTTGCTCTGATGATAGTTTCTTTTGCTGTGCAGAAGCTCTTAAATTAAATTAGATCCCATTTGTCTATTTTGGCTTTTGTTGCCATTGCTATTGGTATTTTAGTCATGAAGTCTTTGCCTATGCCTATGTCCTGAATGGCATTGCCTAGGTGTTCTTATAGGATTTTTATGGTGTTAGGTCTCATGTTTAAATTTTTAATCCATCTGGAGTTAATTTTTGTATAAAGTGCAAGGAAGGGATCCAGTTTCAGCTTTCTGCATATAGCTAGCCAGTTTCCCCAACATCATTTATTACATAGAGAATTCTTTCCCTATTGCTTGTTTTTGTCAGGTTTGTCAAAGATCAGATGGCTGTAGATGTGTGGTGTGACTTTTGAGACCTCTGTTCTGTTCCACTGGTCAATATCTCTGTTTTGGTACCAGTACCATGCTGTTTTGATTACTGTAGCCTTGTAATATAGTTTGAAGTCAGGTAGTATGATGCCTCCAGCTTTCTTCTTTTCACTTAGGATTGTCTTGACTATGTGGGCTCTCATTTGGTTCCATATAAAGTTTAAGGTGGTTTTTTCCAGTTCTGTGAAATAGGTCAATGATAGCTTGATGGGAATAGTGTTGAATCTAAAAATTACTTTTGGCAGTATGGCCATCTTCACGATATTGAGTCTTCCTAATCATGGGCATGGAATGTTTTTCCATCTGTTTGTATCCTCTCCTATTTCACTGAGCAGTGGTTTGTAGTTCTCCTTGAAGAGGTCCTTTATGTTCCTTGTTAGTTGTATTCCTAGGTATTTTATTCTCTTTGTAGCAATTGTGAATGGGAGTTCCCTCATGATTTGGCTCTCTTTTAGTCTATTATTGGTGTACAGGAGTGCTTGTGATTTTTGCACCTTGATTTTGTATCCTGAGACTTTGCTGAAGTTGCTTTTCAGCTTAAGGAGATTTTTGTCTGAGATGATGGGATCATCTAACTATACAATCATGTCATCCACAAATACAGACAATTTGACTTCCTGTTTTCCTAACTGAACACCCTTTATTTCTTTCTCTTGCCTGACTGCCCTGGCCAGAACTTCCAATAATATGTTGAATAGGAGTGGTAAGAGAGGGCACCCTTGTCTTGTGCCAGATTTCAAAGGAAATGCTTCCAGCATTTGCCCATTCAGTATGATATTGGCTGTGGGTTTGTCATAAATAGCTTATATTATTTTGAGATACATTCCATTGATACCTAGTTTATTGAGTTTTTTAGCATAAAGGGCTGTTGAATTTTGTCGAAGGCCTTCTCTGCATCTATCACATGGTTTTTGTCTTTGGCTCTGTTTATGTGATGGATTACATTTATAGATTTGTGTATGTTGAACTAACCTTGCATCCCAAGGATGAAGCCGACTTGATCCTGATGAATAAGTTTTCAATGTACTGTTGGATTCGGTTTGCCAGTATTTTGTTGAGGATTTTTGCATCAGTGTTCATCATGGATATTGGCCTGAAATTTTCTTTTTTAGTTGTGTCTCTGCCAGGTTTTGGTATCAGGATGATGTTGGTCTCATAAAAGGAGTTAGGGAAGATTCCCTTTTTGTATTTTTCGAATAGTTTCAGAAGGAATGGTACCAGCTCCTCTTTGCATCTCTTGTAGAATTTGGCTGTGAACCCGTCTGTTCCTGAACTTTTTTTTGGTTAGTAGGCAATTAATTGCTGCCTCAAATTCAGACTTTCTTATTGGTTTATTCAGGAATTCAACTTCTTGCTGGTTTAGTCTTATAAAAGTGTAAGCATCTAGGAATTTATATATTTTTCCTAGATTTACTGGTTTGTATGCATAGAGGTGTTTTTAGTAATCTCTGTGTAGTTTGTATTTCTGTGGAATTGGACAAATTATTTTTTAATAAACAAACAATGAAAGTTTGATGAAAAAAAAATAAAAGCAGTATGGAGTTTCCTGAAAACATTGAAACTAAAACTACCATATGACCCGGCAATCCCACTCTGGCTAGGTTTCCAAAAGATAGAAAATCAGTATGTCAAAGAGATAACTGCACCCCCAAGTTCATTGCAGAATTATTTACAATAATCAAAATATGGAATCAATCCAAGTGTCAATTGATAAATAAATAAATAAAATGTGAAAATGTAATATAACTGAATACTATTTATCCTTTAAAAAGAAGAAAATTCTGTCATTTGTGACAACATGGATGAATCTAGAGGACATCATTATGCTAAGTGAAATAAGCCAGACATAGAAAGATAAATACTGCATGATCACACTTATATGTAGAATATTAAAAAATTGAATGCATAAAAGCAGAGAACAGAAAGGTGGTTTCAAGAGAATGAGGGGATGGAAGAGAATCAAGAGATCCTGATCAATGGGTATACAGAGTTTCAGTTAGGATGAAAAATACCTATTACACAGCACAGTGGCTATAGTTAATTATAATGTATTACATGTTTGAAAATTGCTAAGTGAGTAGATCTTCAAAGTTCTCACCACAGAAAATGTTAAGTATGTGATAAAATGGATACTGTGAAATTTGTCAGAATCAACATGGAGTCGCTTCCCTAAAAAATTGAACCAGGAAAGCTATGAAAGAACGATTCTCACAAATGTATGCCTGACAACAAGAACTATCACAAAAGACTCTGCAAACAAACACAACTTTGCACAAAGGCCACCATAACCTTCCATAGAAAATACTTAGGAAGGACATCTGTCCAGCAACTTCCTGTCCAACCTTGGATTGACACCACCCTTGTTTTGATCCTTGTAGCCAAGGATAATTGATTAAAAACAACTTACCTAATACTCTTCATTTTGCCTTCAAAATCTTCCAATTGACTCAACCTCCCTGAATACTCACGTAGTTTACTATGGCATATGTATTCCCATTGCAGTGTTATTCCCAAATAAACATCAATTTATTTAAGACAGAGAGACTCTTCCTTTGTTATTTCAAATGAATAAATCAATAAAAACTGGTATATAAAATCACAAGAGTTAATCAGAAGCATTTCTCATGGACAGGAAAAAAACATTGAAATTTCAAGCACTTATCCATTCAGTATAATTCACTAAGGCTTGGCTAGGTGTTAAAAATGCCTTTTTACATATAGCAATGCCTACTAGTATATTATTTCTGAGATAAAATTCTCATCCCCACTTTAAAAATTCAGAGATTGAACAAAAAGTAAGAATAGCCAATATCCAAATTCAGTGTCTCTGACTCCAAAGTACATGTTCTTTTGACCTGTATTCACTGTGTCCTCAATCTGTGTCAGATTTTTGGATTAGGGATGCTCAAGTGGCATAATTCCCAACTCCAAAAACAAATCTGTAATCTGAAACACTTCTTGTCCGAATCATTTTGGATAATAGATACTCAATCTGTATTTAAACACCACAGTTCAGCCAACAGAGTGCTAAAATTGCTAAATTACATACTTAATATTCTTTCTTATCTCTATTTAATAAGAAAACCCCATTTATGTGGGTGACAATATGCATGTATTTATTTATTTACTTAGGTACAGGGTCTTGCTCTGCCACCCAGGCTGGAGTTGCAGTCATGTGATCATAGCTCACTACAGCATCAAAGTCCTGGGCTCAAACAACCCTCCTGTCTCAGCCTCCTGAGTAGCTAGGATTACAGATGTGTGCCACTCTACCCAGCTAATTTTTTATTTATTATCTTTTTTGTAGAGACAGGATCTCACTATGTTAAACATATTGGTCTGAAACTCCTGGCTTCAAGCAATCTCCCTGTCTTAGCATCCCAAAGTGCAGGAATTATAGGTGCAAGCCACTGTGCCCAGCTCTAGTTTTATTTTTTAATCTTCATTTCTCTGGTAAGAATGGCAATACCGTTTATGCTGAATGCTATGGCTTTAAGTGTCCACCAAAAAGCATGGGTTAGAAACTTGACTGCCAGTATTAACAGTATTAAGAGATGGGACCTTTAAGAAGTGATTAGGCCATCAGGGTTCTGCCCTCATGAATGAATTAATGTAATTATTATGGGAGTAAGTTCTGCATGAAAGGATGAGTTGTGGATACCCACTCCTTCCTTTCTCTCCCCCACCATATTCTTGCCCTTTCACCTGCTGTCATGAGATGACATAGCAAGAGGGCCTTTGCCAGATGCTGGTCCCTCCATCTTGCAATTCCCAGCATCCAGAACCATGAACCAATACATTTCTCTTCATTATAAATTACCAGCCTCAAGTAGTCTGTTATAGTAGCAAAAATGAACTAAGACATTTCATATAACACTATAATTAAGTTCTGGCCAGTTAGGCATAAATATGAGTCTTTCTAGGAGGCTCTAAGGCAAGCTGACTTGGCTAGAAGATGCACTCCATTCATCTTCCCCTTTATTCTTTCTGTTGCCTGGTACATGATGGCTAGATCTCTAGCCACCTTGAACCATGAGGCATTTTATTTTTAAGGCAGGTTACAAATGGTGGAGAAAAAAATATAAAGTGTTTTACCACCATGACGCTATACCTACTATACATGCCCTGCCTCTGTTATTTCTTTCAGATTTATAAGAAATAAATTCTATTGTATTTAAACTAATATTATTTTGGGCTTTCTGTTACATAAAATGAGACCCAATTCTCACCTCAAAGAGCCCTCTCCTATATTAGATTATTAGAATCATTTTCCAGAAATATGTTTATCCCTTCAAAATTTTATTATGACATATAAAAGTATATAACACCCAACTGCAGTTGTGGCACACTTACAGACAAAGGATTTTTAATGGATCAACTTCTGAATAATTGAATCTTATAAAATACTCACACATTGAAGTCAATACATTCTTGAAGATTTCAAACTGTTTCAAGGTTAAGAAATATTCTTAGCTATCTAGATTCACCACAGAAGTTTCATTGAGTACAATTAAACTAGTAACTCATTTATAAAAACAAAGTTTCACTATCAAAGAATTCCACCTGTGAATAAGAACACTTACAAACAACAGAATTACACTGGGTAGTTCAACTACTGTGTCAGAGCCAATACTCACCACTTACTTATTCCCAGAGGCTTCTGCCTTCTCTTCTCCTTAAAGCATACAAATATGTCTAAATAACTAAGTGGTGCAGAAGCAGCAAGGGTCCCAACTACTATATATTCTAATGAAATCTAATTGGTTTATAAATAGTTTTTTAAAAATTTCCCTGATGCGCTCTCCTTTAGTTTGCCCCAACTCCCCTATATCTGTAACCTTAAACTGCAACTCAATTAGAAATAAGTAGGGTAGAGCTCCATTTCCTAATAAAGTTCTTCCTAGTTTGGAAAGAGCCTAAGGGCAACTCTGGATAGCGAAAGCGTTATTGAAGAATGAGACAACACTATAACGTTAGTGGCCAAAATGTATACCTCTGTCCCCAGTGAACTGCCCCCAGCTAAGTTTGCCTGTAAAAAAAAGAAAAAAGTACAATGTAATCATTCTGTGCCAATTTCAGGAAGATTTTATTACCTTGTGGCTTGATAGAAAAATATTCCATAATACACCAGGCACTATTTATTCCCATCAGACAAATACTATCTATTCTAATTCTCATGAGGATCCTATCTTTTTCATTAACAGGATTCTAGGCAAATGGATTCAGCAAATGTATATTTTTATATAATTTTCTGTGTAGTTTGTCATATATTCTTATAATTTTCAAGGTAAATGTTATTATTTACTATAGTTTCCTTTTTTCCTCTTCCTCAAACATTGTTATTTATCAGAAATGTATCAGAACACAAATATGTTTATTTTATATGTTAAAAAATGTGTGATGAGCATTTAGGATGTAGAGATTAAATATACCACAGAATCTGACATCAGGGAGCTTACAGCCTAACAGAACATATCAAAACTCAGGGCAAGTTTAGGTAAAACAATTTTTAAAATATGCTGAAGAACACAGCTTTCAATTTTCTCGGCCCAAAATAATTGGTGATATACATTTCTATCTACTCTCTACGGCTCTAATTTTAGATCAATGTTAATAATACTGGATATCTAGCACTGTACCAGGAAGTATAGAAAATAAAAAGAGGCATATACAAAATAACTATTTATTAAATAACCATTTACTAGGTGTTATGTATTTTAAAATACATCAAAAAATATAATAACTTATCCTTAAGAAACTTATAATGAATGCAAAGCCAACTTAGTATGCTAGGAAGCAAACTTTGACATTAGAAGACCTTATTTTGCAAATTATAAATTATTGGTAAACCATTTAATCTTTATCAGGCCTAATTCTCATTTAAAACATACAAATAGCAATACGTGTGCAGATAAGGTTCAAATGAGATAAGATGTCAAAGAGATAACACTAATAGTCTTCAAACTGTGTTTCAAGGAGACCCAGAGTTTGGAATCCCATAAGGTGCCTCATGGAATCTGGAGGCAAATATCCTTTGGATCAATTAATGACTTTTGGATCAATTAACAAGAGTTTGAAAATCACCTGTATAAGCAAGACATTTCTGAAAGAGAATTGATCAGTTTGTCAAGAGCAAAAGATTCTTCTTATAGAAGAAACAGTAGATTAACCATAGATTATAGAGAGCTTTCGATGCCTGGCTAAAGAATTTTTCCTATACAGTGTCAGTTATAAGAAGCAAAACAATCTGATCAAAGCAAAACTTTTAGAAAGATGAATTTGGCATTAACATACAGAATCACCTAAAGATAGCAGGTAAAAGCAGAAAGTCAACAGAAATATATTACAACGATCTAAGTGTAATTAAACAAGAGCTTTAACTAGATTTAAAGCTCTTGTTTAATTCTAAACAAGCACAGTGGAAATACAAAGGAAAGAATATGTCAAAGAAAATTAAAGCAGATCATGGATCAGTTTTTATAAAGTCGCAGAAAAAAAAATCATATCACATCTTAGAGGAAATGGAGGCATCTTAAAGATCAAATGTGCAAGTCACTTAACAAATTCTAATAGTCAAACATCAAAAGCAGCCCATGATAAAAAGATAGAATCAAAATTCTACCTCTGACTAGACCTGACTAGTTACTAAGAGAGAAGTCAAAAGTAAGTAAAACAAACAAAGGAGTAAGAGCTATGAATGAAAACCAACGTCAGGAACTAGTTAAGACAAATCAGGAAGTATTTGTGGAAATTCAAAGAGAAGTTTCAGTATAGTCTAATTTGACTCCAAGCATGGCATATAGTTTCACCATGCTCTTTTTAAATGGCTGGCTCCGGAGTGCCCACAGACATTATGAGTCTTTTGAAAGGTTCTGATCAGCACGTGGCAAGGATTTAGTAAGCAATAAGAAATAGAGACAAGGACAAAAGAAAAATCAAAGATTTTCACAGTTCAGATCCTGAATATTTTGAAAATAGCAGCATTCGTACAAACAGAAAAGCTAGGTTGAGGGACAATTAAAGATATCAGAGTTATTAAGTGTGAGGGGAGAGACAAGGAGCCAAGAAATTGAAAATGTACAACTAGCACAATGCATGAAAAACAGTAGGTGTTTAATAAATATTTCTTAGATGAATTAATAAACAAATGAGCAAGTGGATTCTGTTTAAGTAAATGAGAATGAAGTAAAAATAGCACAAAAAAGTGGATAAAGATGATGATGTAGGGAAAGCCACTGAATTGGACAAATAAATCATTTGTAATCTTCCAAACAACATGATATAGGCAAACACTGGGTAGTTTTAGGCTAAAAAGGAGGGTTTACAAGAGGAGTAGTAAGATTCTATTAAATATTTATAAAAGACTGGACAACAAACAGAAGAGAATAAATTAGTTGGCATCAAAATCAACATAGGAGTCCACTTTGGTTAAACCTCACTTGGCATATGTGACAAAAAGTCATGAACTACTACTGCTTGATTAAACATAAATTCTGTTTGTCCCTATGAACACGACTACATGGCAGCATTTATAAAAGCACCTTCTTGGATAGATGTCTCAGAATGTATTAGAATTTGTCCAATCTCCCTGACAACAAGCCCTCAAAATGCCTATTCTATAGTTCTACGTTTATTACTTTATAGTGTTGAAAGCTGACAGTGATATACATAAATCTTTTCTTCCACTGAAACAATCAAGACACTCCCAAAAAAGTAATCAGATCTAGATCCACACCTTAGTCTACAGGAGTATATTTTTCTACATGATCACAGAACTTATCACTATTAATCTCCAAATACCATACCTGTGTAATACGGGGCTTATAAATTCCACGATTTATTGATATTTCAGAAAAAGCTGTAAAGCCTAGGCAACACAGCAACCTCGTCTCTACTAAAATTAGAAAAAATCAGCCAGGTGTGGTGGTCACTGCCTGTGGTCCCAGCTATTCAGTCAGTAGGCTAAAGAGGATAGTTTGAGCCCAGGAAGTCAAGGTGGCAGTGAGCTGTGATTGGATCACTGCACTCCAGCCTGGGTAACACAGTGAGACCCTGTCTCAGAAAAAAAAAAAAGAAGAAGAAGAAGAAGAAGAAGAAAGGAAAAGCTTTAAAAAGTCTCTAACACCAGCAACCAATAAAAAAGTCACTGCTAGAATTATTTAGTGAATAAAATTGCATGTCTCATCTGAAAATTGTGGAGCACATTATTGTATTCATTTTCTAATTTGTTCAGCGAACACCAAGAACTTCTTGGTGCCTGCCTTTCTGCTAAATATTAGAGATAAGATGACTGGGTAGTCCTTATCCTGCCAGTGAGGAAGACAGGAATGATAAACAAAAAATTGCAGTCAGGTTTGTTAAGTGATACAACAAAGATGTATGCAGAGCACCAGAAGATCACAAATGAAAAGTGTCTAACTATACCATAACATTATGGCGTCAGGAAGCAATAGACAACACAGTTGAATTTTAGTTCAGTTTGAAATGATGATAAGTTCACCAGGGAAAAGTTGAGGAAAGCAATGTGGCCAAAGGGAAAAACAGGTACAGTTTTGTGTGAAAACCATGATACACTCAAGGAACACCAAATTGGTGGCTATGATTCGAATTCAGGGTCCATCTTAGGAAGAGTAGTAGAAGATCATGAGGTTGGAAATAAGTGTCAGTTCAACAGTGTTAGTGAGAAAGTAACTTCTATAAGCCAGGTACTCTGACCTTCATAGTAGCCTTGAAAAGTTGGTATTAGCTCCACTGTTGGTGGGAATGTAGCCATTATGAAAAATAATATGGATGTTTCTCATTTAAAAACTAAAAATAGAACCATCATTTGATACAGCAATCCCACTATAGAGCATTTATCCAAAAGAAAGGAAACCAGTATATTAAAGAGACATCTGTACCCATGATTATTACAACACTATTCACAATAGCCAAAATATGGAATCAACCTAGGTGTTCAACAGCAGATAAATGGATAAAGAAAATGTGGTGTCTAAACAACAGGCAAGCAGATAGCTAAACCATGAACAAACTCCCATTCACAATTACTACAAAAAGAAGAAAATACCTAGGAATACAACTAACTAGAGAAGTAAAGGACATCCTCAAAGAGAACTATAAACTACTGCTCAAAGAAATCAGAGAGGACACAAACAAACAGAGAAACATTCCATGTTCATGGACAGGAATATCGTGAAAATGGCCATACTGCACAAAGTAATATATAGATTCAATGCTCTTCCCATTAAATTATCATTGACATTCTTCACAGAATTAGAAAAAAAAAACTATTTTAAAATTCATATGGAACCAAAAAGAGCCCAAATAGCCAAAACAATCCTAAGCAAAATGAACAAAGCTGGAGGTATCAAGCTACCTGACTTCAAACTATACTACTAATCTACAGTAACCAAAACAACATGGTACTGGTACCAGAACAGGCACATGAACCAATAGAATAGAATACAGAAATCAAATATAAGACTGCACACCTATAACCATCTGATCTTCGACAAACCCAACAAAAACAAGCAATAAAGAAACAACTCCCTATTTAATAAATGTGCTGGGAGAGTTGGTTAGCCATATGCAGAACCAGATCCCTTTACTCAATATGGATTAAAGACTGAAGTGTAAAACCCAAAACTATGGAAACCCTAGAAGAAAATCTTGGCAATACCGTAGAGAACATAGGCACAAACAAAGATTTCACAATGAAGATGTCCAAGGCAATTGCAAAAATTGACAAATGAAATCTAACTAAACTAAGGAGCTCCTACACAGCAAAAGAAACTATCAACAGAATAAACAGAAAACCTATAGAATGGGAGAAAATTTTTGCAATCTACCCATCTGACAAAGGTCTAATATTCAGAGTGTACCAAGAATTTAAACAAAGTTACAAGGTAAAACAAACAACACCATTAAAAAGTGGGCAAAGGGAATGAACAGACACTTCTCAAAAGAATACATACATGCAGCCAACAAACACACAAAAAAAGTTCAACATCACTGATCATTAGAGAAATGAAAATCAAAAACACAATGTGATACTATCTCACACCAGTCACAATTATTAAAGTCAAAAAACAACAGATGCTGCCAAGGTTGCAGAGAAACAGAAATGCTTTTACACTGTTGCAGGGAGTGTAAATTACTTCAACGATTGAGAAAAATGGTGTGGCAAATCCCCAAAGACCTAGAGGCAGAAATACCATTTGATCCAGCAAGCCGATTACTGGGTATACACACAAAGGAATATAAATCGTTCTATTATAAAGATACATGCATGCATATTTTCATTGCAGCACTATTCATAATAACAGAGACACGGAATCGACCTAAATGCCTATAAATAACAGATTGATTAAAGAAAAATGTGGTACATATACACCATGAAATACCATGCAGCCACAAAAAGGAACAAGATCATGTCATTTGCAAGGACATGGATGAAGTTGGAAGCCATTATCCTCAGCAAACTAACACAGAAAAACAAAATAAAACACCTCATGGTGTCTCACTTATAAGTGGAACTGAATAATGAGAACACATGGATATACAGTGAGGGGAATAACACACACCAAGGACTCTTGGTGTTGGGAGCGAAAGCATCAGGAAGCATAGTCAATGGATGCTGAGCGTAATACCTAAATTATGGGGTGATCTGTACAGCAAACAACCAGGGTACACATTTACCCACCACCAATTCCACAGAAATACAAACTACCATCAGAGATTACACAAACAACTCTGCACATGAACCAGTAAACCTGGAAGAAATGGATAAATTCCTGGACACTTGTACCCTTCCAAGACTAAACCAGGAAGAAGTTGAAACCCTGAATAGACCAATAACAAGAGCTGAAGTTAAGGAAGCAACTGATAGCCCACCAACCAAATAGGTCCAGGTCCAGACGAGTTCACACCAAATTCTATCAGACATACAAAGAGGAGCTCGTACCACCCCTTCTGAAACTATTCCAAATAATACAAAAAAAAAGTAATGCTTCCCAAATCATTTTACGAGACCAACATCATCCCCAATAGAGACTCAACAAGAAAAGAAAACTTTAGGCCAATATCCATGATAAACATAAATGCAGCAAAACATACTGCCATGTGTGTACCTATGCAATAATCTTGCATGTTCTTCACATGTACCTCAAAACCTAAAATGCAATTAAAAATAAAAAAGGAAAAAAAAGCAAAAATCTTCAATAAAATACTGGCAAACTAATTGCAACCGTACATCAAAAAGCTTATCCATCACAATCAAGTAGGCTTCATCCTGGAGATACAAGGCTGGTTCAACATATGCAAGTCTATAAACATAATCCCTCGCATAAACAGAACAAAGGCAAAAACCACATGATTAACTCAAAAGATGCAGAGAAGGCCTATGACCAAATTTAACAGCTCTTTATGCTAAAAACTCTCATTAAACCAGTTATCAATGGAACGTATCTTAAAATAATAAAACTTATTTATGACAAACCCACAGCCAATATCATACTGAATGGGCAAAAACTGGAAACATTCCCTTTGAAATCCAGCACTACACAAGGATGCCCTCTCTTACCACTCCTATTCAACATATTATTGGAAGTTCTGGCCAGGGCAATCAGGCAAGAGAAAGAAATAAAGGGTATTCAATTAGGAAAACAAGAAGTCAAATTGTCTCTATTTGCAGATGACATGATTGTATTATTTAGACAACCCCATCATCTCAGCAAAAAATCTCCTTAAGCTGATAAGCAACTTCAGCAAAGTCTCAGGATACAAAATCAATGTGCAAAAATCACAAGCACTCCTGTACACCAATAACAGACTAACAGAGAGCCAAATCAAGAGTGAACTCCCATTCACAATTGCAGCAAAGAGAATAAAATACCTAGGAATACAACTAACAAAGAATGTAAAGGACCTCTTCAAGGAGAACTACAAACCACTGCTCAACAAAATGAGAGAGGACACAAACAGATGGAAAAACATTCCATGCTCATGGTTAGAAAGAATCAATATCATGAAAATGGCCATACTGCGCAAAGCAATTTATAGATTGAACACTACCCCATCAAGTTACCATTGACCTATTTCACAGAACTAAAAAAACCAACTTAAACTTCATATGGAACCAAAAGAGAGCCCACATAGCAAAGACAATCCTAAACAAAAAGAACAAAGCTGGAGGCATCGATACCTGCCTTCAAACTATACTACAAAGCTACAGTAATAAAAACAGCATCGTACTTGTACAAAAACAGATATATAGACCAATGGAATAGAAGACAGGCCTCAGAGGCAATGCCACACATATACAACTATGTGATCTTTGATAAACCTCACAAAAACAAGCAATGGGGAAAGGAGTCTGTTTAATAAATGGTGTTGGGATAACTGGCTAGCCATATGCAAAAAACAGAAACTGGACCCTTTCCTGACACCACACACTAAAATTAACTCCAGATGGATTACAGACTTAAACATAAGACCTAACACCACAAAAACCCTGAAGAAAACCTAGGCAAAACCATTCAGGACATAGGCATAGGCAAGGACTTCATGACTAAAACACCAAAAGTATTGGCAACAAATGCCAAAATAGATAAATGGGATCTAATTAAACTCCAGAGCTTCTGTACAGCAAAAGAAACAATCATTAGAGTGAATTGGCAACCAACAGAATGGGAAAAAATTTTTGCAATCTACTCATCTGACAAAGGGCTAATATCAAGAATCTACAAAGAACTAAAACAGATTTACAAGAAAAAAACAAACACACCCATTCAAAAGTGGGTGAAGGATATGAACAGACACTTTTCAAAAGAAGACACATATAAGGCCAACAAACATATGAAAAATGCTCATCATCACTCATCATTAGAGAAATGCAAATCAAAACCATATTGAGATACCATGTCATGCCAGTTAGAACGGCAATCATCAAAAAATCTGGAGACAACAGATGCTGGAGAGGATGTGGAGAAATAGAAACACTTTTACACTATTGGTGGAAGTGTAAATTAGTTCAGCCATTGTGGAAGACAGTGTGGCAATTCCTCAAGGATCTAGAAATAGAAATTCCATTTGACCCAGCAATCCTATTACTGGGCATATATCCAAAGGATTATAAATCATTCTATTATAAAGACACATGCATACGTATGTTTATTGTGGCACTCTTTACAATATCAAAGACCTGGAACCAACCCAAATGCCCATCGATGATAGACTGGACAAGGAAAATGAGGTACATATACACCATAGAATACTATGCAGCCATAAAATACAATGAGTTCATGTCCTTTGTAGGGACATGGATGAATGTGGATACAATCATTCTCAGCAAACTGACACAAGAATAGAAAATCAAACACCACATGCTCACTCATAGATGGGTGTTGAACAATGAGAACACATGGACACAGGGAGGGGTGGCATCACACACTGGGGTCTGTTGGGGGGCCTAGGGAGGGACAGCAGGGGGTGGGGAGGTTTGGGAGACATAACATGGGGAGAAATGTCAGATATAGGTGACGGGGGACAGAGGCAGCAAATCACCTTGCCATGTATGTACCTATGCAACAATCCTGCATGATCTGCTCATGTACCCCAGGACCTAAAGTACAAGAAAAACAATTATAATAATATAATAAAACCGGCACATCATGCACATGTACCCCTGAACTTAACAGATGAAGAAGAAAAAAAATCATTGAAGAATGGGTAAAGGACATGAACAGACACTTTACAAAAGTAGACATACATACAGCCAACAAGTATACTTGATGGCATGAGCCAAGATGGCCAAATATAGGCAGCTCTACTTTACAGCTCCCACCTAGAAGGACGAAAACTGCAAGTGAACTCTGCATCAATTGAGGTACCAAAATTCTTTTACTGGGACTGACTAGGTGGTAGGCATGACCCACAGACAATGAGCAAAAACAGGGCAGAATGAGAACCCACCCAAGTGCTGCATGAGGCAAAGAGAGCTCCATCTCACAGCCAAGGGAGACAGTGAGGGACTATGCTTCCCCTCCCTGAAAACCAGGCTTTCACAAAGATGCTTGCAACCTGCAGATAAAAAGTTCCCCTCCTGACCCCATGCTACCACAGCCTTGGATCCCAAGCACACAGCTGTGGAGAATCATGGCTGCTCGGGTGGGCAACCACTTTGAGCAAGGCCCTAGACACAGGAGCTTTAGCATACTCCAGCTCTGGGAAATCCCATGAGGCAGGAGATCCATGCACTCTCATAAGGAGGGGGCTGAAGCCAGGGAGCCAAGTGGCCTTGCTCCAGTGCAACTCCACAAGCCAAAATCCACTGGCTGGAATCTTCCCCTGCCATCAGAGTCAACTAGAAACTGCCTAAAAAGATGGAGTTTCCCGGGGGATTGGGCGACAGCCACCATTGCCACTCTAGTGAGCCGTTTTCCCTTGCAGCAGGCACCACCAAGACAGGGTAGGACCTGAATCCACTTCTCCTCACTAGGCAGGACCTCCCTGTGGGAATCTCAGCATCCCCAGCCAGGAATTTATGGACAGAACACTGACCACCTAGAGAGGAGCGCCTAAGAAATGGGACAGCTGCAGTACCAAGGAGCAACGATCTTAATCTTTTCTGCCTGCTGGGTATGTAGAGTCAGGGCAGCCCAGAGGAGGGTGATTTCCCTCAGTCAAGGGGCAGACAAACTGCTTACCACCCACCCTGTCAAGGGGCAGACATGCTGCTTATTTAAGCAGCTCTCTGACCCTGCTCCTGCTGTCTGAGTGAGGCCTCCCAAAAGGAGTCTCCAGACACCTCATACAGGCATGTTCAGGCTGGCATCAGGCCAGTACCCCTCTGGAACAGAGCTCCCACAGGAAGGAGCAGTTTGACACCTTTGCTGCTTTGCAGCCTCCACTGGTGATATCTCCAGAGACAAGAGGGACTCAGGTGAATGGGGGCTAAAGTGGACTCCAAGCAAACTACAACAGTCCAACAAAAGAGGGGCCTGCTAAAAGAAAAACAAACAATGCAACATCAACAAAAAAGACACCACAAAAACCCCACCCAAAAATCAGCAGCTTCAAAGATCAAAGGTAGATAAACCCATGAAGATGAGGAAGAATCAATGCAAAAATACTGAAAACTCCAAAAGTCTGAGTGCCCTTTTCTCCTCTCAAAGGTCACAACATGTCCAGCAAGGACACAACATGTCCAGCAAGGACATAGAACAGGGCTAAGGCTGAGATGGATGAATTGACAGAAGTAGGCTTCAGAAGATGGTTAATAATGAACTTTGCCGAGCTAAAGGATTATGTTCTAACTCACTGCAAAGAAGCTAAGAACCATGATAAAACATTATAGAAGATGTTAACCAGAATAACCAGTTTAGAGAATAACACAAATGATCTAATGGAGCTAGAAAACACATCACGAGAAGTTCGTAATGTAAACACAAGTATCAATAGCCAAATAGACAAAGCAGAAGAAAAAATTTCAGAGTTTGAAGACTATCTTGCTGAAATAAAGCAGACAGACAAGATTAGAGAAAAAAGAATGAAAAGCAACAAACAAAACCCCTGAGAACTATGGGATTATGTTAAAAGACTAAACCTACAAATGAGAGGGTACCTGAAAGAGACAAAGAGAATGAAACTGAGTTAGAAAACACACTTCAGGATATCATTAAGAACTACCCCAACCTAGCAAGATAGGCTAACATTCAAATTCAGAAAATCCAGGAAACCTCAATACAATAATCCATAAGAAGATCAACCCCAAGACACATAATCATCAGATTCTCCAAGGTTAAAATGTAGGAAAAAATTTTAATGGCAGCCAGAGAGAAGGGCCAGGTTACCTATAGAGGTAAGCCCATGAGACTAACAGCAGACCTCTCAGTAGAAACCCTACAAGCCAGAAAAGACAGGGGCCAATAGTCAACATTGCTAAAGAAAATAATTTCCCACCTAGAATTTTATATCTGGCCAAACTAAGCTTCATAAGTGAAGGAGAAATAAAATCGTTTTCAGACAAGCAAATGCTGAGGAAATTTGTCACCACTGATCTGCCTTGCAAGAGCTCCTGAAGGAAGCACTAAATATTGAAAAGAAAAAGTTACTAGCCACTACAAAAACAACATACTGAAATACACAGATCAGTGACACTCTGAAGCAAATACATAAACAACTCTGGAAAATAACCAACTAGAATCATGATGTCAGGATCAAGTTCACACACAACAATATTAATCTAAAATGTAAATGTGCTAAATGCCACAATTAAAAGACACAGAGCAGCAAGCTGGTTAGAGTCAAAATCCACTGGTATGCTGTATTATCTCACATGCAAGAACACACATAGACTCAAAATTTTAAAATGGAGGAAAATTTACCAAGCAAATGGAAAACAGAAAAAAATCGGGGAATGCTGGGAAGATGGCCGCCTAAGAACAGCTCAGGACTTCAGCTCCCAGTGAAAGTGCAGAGGGTGAGTGGACACCACATTTCCAGACGAACTCTTATTGCCCACAGACCAGGAGATACCCAGGCAGAGGGGTCGCCAGCGTCGCAGTCCCAGCCGGTGCGGCTGTTTTGGCCGCCGCGGGGCTGATTCCGCCCGCGCCGCTGCTGTGACCACTCCCTGTTGCTGCGGTTCTCCGGACAAAAGCCACTGGTCTGGGAGCCCTCTTAGCTGGCGAGCAGAGCCCTGAGACTGCAGAGTTGCCCATTCACCTGAAATAGCGAGTCAGGCCAGGAGATTCCTAGGCAAAAAGTCCGCCAGGAGCCAGCGCCTCAGTTCCAGCCGACTCCGTGAGTCGCAGCACGGGAGATCCCGGCGCCTTTTCAACAAGCGACCGGAACACGGGGTCGTTCAACTGAAAAGAAAAGACTCTGAGTCAGGGAGCCAGGTGATCAGGCTCAGTTGGTCCCACTCCTCCACCCACAACAACGAAAACAAAAACAGTAATTGGAAACCCTCTGGGTTGAGCCCTTCAAACCAAGCACAGCTGAACCAGGAGGGTCCCGCTTGGTGGGGGAGGGGCTTCCGCCATTACTGAGACTCTCCACCGCTACGGAGGCAGGCTGCCGTTGCCGAGGCAACCCGCCGTTGCCGAGGCAACCTGCCACAACAGAGAGAGTCCCCCATAACAAAGGCGGGGCCACCATTGCGGAGACAGTTCTAACTACCCCATATAAAAAGGACTACAGGGAAGAGCTCAGGGCAGCTGGGCGGAGCCCACAGCAGCTCAGCAAAGCCCCTACCAGCAGGCAGTGGCTAGGCCTGCTGCTAGCTGGGCGGGTCAGACCTGAAAGAAAAATCAAAAAAGGCAGTAGTGCAACGGAAACTCATAAAGCTCCAACTCCCTGGGACAGAGACAGACAACAGGTGGATAAACCCACAAAAATGGAAAGAAACCAGCGCAAAAAGGATGAAAACTCCCAAAACCAGAACACCTCTCCTCCTAAAAGGGATCACAACTCCTCACCAGCAAGGGAACCAGACCACATGGAGAAGGAGGGTGATGAAATGACAGAATCAGACTTCAGAAGGTGGGTAATAAGAAACTACAATGAGCTAAAAGAACATGTTCTAACCACATGCAAAGAAAATAGGAACCTTGAAAAAAGATTGGACGAACTGCTGACGAGAATGGACAGCATAGAGAGGAGTATAAGTGAATTGATGGAGCTGAAAAACGCAACACGAGAACTTTGTGAAGCATGCACAAGCTTCAACAGCCGAATTGACCAAGCAGAAGAAAGGATATCAGAGGTCGAAGATCAACTCAATGAAATAAAAAGAGAAGGCAAGAAAAAAGAAAAAAGCACAAAAAGGAATGAACAAAATCTTCAAGAAATGTGGGACTATGTGAAAAGACCTAATCTACGTCTGATAGGTGTACCTGAATGTGATGAAGAGAATGAATCCAAGCTGTAAAATACTCTTCACGATATTATCCAGGAAAACTTCCCCAACCTAGCAAGGCAGACCAATATTCAAATCCAGGAAATACAGAGAACACCACAAAGATATTCCTCAAGAAGAGCAACCCCAAGGCACATAATCGTCAGATTCACCAGGGTTGAAATGAAAGAGAAAATGCTAAGGGCAGCCAGAGAGAAAGGTTGGGTTACCCACAAAGGGAAGCCCATTAGACTCAAAGCAAATCTCTCAACAGAAACCCTACAAGCCAGAAGAGATTGGGGGCCAATATTCAACATCCTTAAAGAAAAGAACTTTCAACCCAGAATCTCCTATCCAGCCAAACTAAGTTTCATAAGTGAAGAAAAAATAAAATCCTTTGTGAACAAGCAAGCACTCAGAGATTTCATCACCACCAAACCTGCTCTACAAGAACTCCTGAAAGAGGCTCTACACATATAAAGGAACAACCAGTACCGGCCACTCCAAAAACACACCAAATGGTAAAAGAGCATCAACACAATCAAGAATCTGCATCAACTAACCAACAAAACAGCCAGGTAGCATCAAAATGACAGCATCAAATTCACATATAACAATACTATCCCTAAATGTCAATGGACTAAATGCCCCAGTCAAAAGACACAGACTGACAAATTGGATAAAAAGCCAAAACCCATCAGTGTGCTGTATCCAGGAAACCCATCTTACATGCAAGGATACACAAAGGCTCAAAATAAAGGGATGGAGGAAGATCTACCAAGCTAATGGAGAGCAAAAAAAGGCGGGAGTTGCAATTCTCATCTCTGATAAAATAGACTTTAAAGCAACAAAGATCAAAAGAGACAAAGAAGGACATTACATAATGGTAAAAGGATCATTGCAACAAGAAGAGCTAACGATCCTAAATATATACACACCCAATACAGGAGCACCCAGATACATAAGGCAAGTTCTTAATGACTTACAAAGAGACTTAGACTCCCACACAATAATAGTGGGAGACTTTAACACCCCATTGTCAATATTAGACAGATCAACCAGACAGAAAATCAACAAGGATATCCAGGACCTGAATACAGACCTGGAACAAGCAAATCTAATAGACATTTACAGAACTCTCCACCCCAAATCCACAGAATATACATTCTTCTCAGCACCACATCACACCTACTCTAAAATTGACCACATAATTGGCAATAAATCACTCCTCAGCAAATGCAAAAGAACAGAAATCATAACAAACAGTCTCTCAGACCACAGTGCAATCGAATTAGAACTTCAAATGCAGAAACTAACTCAGAACCGCAGAGCTTCATGGAAACTGAACAACTTGCTCTTGAATGTTGACTGGATGAACAATGAAATGAAGGCAGAAATAAAGATGTTCTTCGAAACCAATGAGAACGAAGACAAAACATACCAGAATCTCTGGGACACATTTAAAGCAGTCTCTAGAGGAAAATAAATAGCAATGAGTGCCCACATGAGAAGAAAGGAGAGATCTAAAATTGACACCCTATCATCAAAATTGAAAGAGCTAGAGGAGCAAGATCAAAAAAACTCAAAACCTAGCAGAAGACAGGAAATAACTAAGATCAGAGCAGAACTGAAGGAAATTGAGACACAAGAAACTCTTCAAAAAATCAATAAATCCAGGAGCTGGTTTTTTGAAAAGATCAACAAAATAGACAGACCACTAGCCAGATTAATAAAAAAGAAAAGAGAGAATAACCAAATTGATGCAATAAAAAACGATAAAGGGGATATCACCACAGATTCCACAGAAATCCAAACCATCATCAGAGATTATTACAAACAACTCTATGCACATAAACTAGTAAACCTGGAAGAAATGGATAAATTCCTGGACACCTGCATCCTCCCAAGCCTAAACCTAAAAGAAGCCGAAACCCTGAATAGACCAATAACATGGTGTGAAGTCGAGGCAGTAATAAAGAGCCTACCACCCAAAAAAAGCCCAGGTCCAGATGGGTTCACAGCTGAATTCTACCAGACATACAAAGAGGAGCTGATACCATTCCTTCTGAAACTATTCCAGACAATCCAAAAAGAGGGAATCCTTCCCAAATCATTTTAAGAGACAAACATCATCCTGATACCAAAACCCGGCAGAGACTCAACAAGAAAAGAAAATTTCAGGTCAATATCCATGATGAACATAGATGCAAAAATCTTCAATAAAATACTGGCAAACCGACTGCAACAGCATATCAAAAAGCTCATCAACCATGATCAAGTAGGATTCATCCCGGTGATGCAAGGCTGGTTCAACATACACAAGTCCATAAACGTAATTCACCACATAAACAGAACCAAAGACAAAAACCACATGATTATCTCAATTGATGCAGAGAAGGCTTTCGACAAAATTCAACAACCCTTTATGCTAAAAACCCTCAATAAACTAGGTATTGACGGAACATATCTCAAAACAATAAAAGCTATTTACAACAAACCAATAGCCAATATCATACTGAATGGGAAGAAACTGGAAGCATTCCCTTTGAAATCTGGCACTAGACAAGGATGCCCTCTCTCACCACTCCTATTCAATATAGTACTGGAAGTTCTAGCCAGAGCAATCAGGCAAGAAAAGAAATAAAGGGTATCCAAATTGGAAAGGAGGAAATCAAATTGTCTCTATTTGCAGATGACACGATTGTATATCTGGAAGACCCATCATCTCAGCCCAAAGTCTCCTGAAACTGATAAACAACTTCAGCAAAGTCTCAGGATACCAAATCAACGTGCAAAAATCACAAGCATTCCTATACACCAGTAACAGACTTCAAGAGAGCCAAATCAAGAACGAACTGCCATTCACAATTGCTACAAAGAGAATAAAATACCTAGGAATACAACTAACAAGGAACGTAAAGGACCTCTTCAAGGAGAACTACAAGCCATTGCTCAATGAAATATGAGGGGATACAAACAGATGGAGAAACATTCCATGTTCATGGTTAGGAAGAATCAACATCGTGAAAATGGCCATACTGCCAAAAGTAATTTACAGATTCAACGCTATTCCCATCAAGCTACCAATGACCTTCTTCACAGAACTGGAAAAAAACACCTTAAACTTCATATGGAACCAAAAGAGAGCCCGCATAGCCAAGTCAATTCTAAGCAAAAAGAATAAAGCAGGAGGCATCACACTACTGGACTTCAAACTATACTAAAAGGCTACAGTAATCAAAACAGCATGGTACTGGTACCAAAACAGAAATATAGACCAATGGAACAGAACAGAGGCCTCAGAGGAAATACAACATACCCACAACCATCTGATCTTCGACAAACCTGACAAAAACAAGCAATGGGGAAAGGACTCCCTGTTTAATAAATGGTGTTGGGAAAACTGGCTAGCCGTGTGCAGAAAGCAGAAACAGGACCTCTTCCTGACACCTTACTCCAAAATTAACTCCAGATGGATTAAAGACTTAAACATCAGACCTAATACCATAAAAACCTTAGAAGAAAATCTAGGCAAATCCATTCGAACATAGGTGTAGGCAAGGACTTCATGACCAAAACGCCAAAAGCAATGGCAACAAAAGCCAAAATAGACAAATGGGACCTAATCAAACTCCACAGCTTCTGCACGGCAAAAGAAACAGTCAGTAGAGTGAATTGGCAACCAACAGAATGGGAAAAAATTTTTGCAGCCTACCCATCTGACAAGGGGCTGATATCCAGAATTTACAAAGAACTAAAGCAGATCTACAAGAAAAAAACAAGCCCATTCAAAAATGGGCAAAGGATATGAACAGATACTTTACAAAAGAAGACATACAGGAGGCCAACAAACATATGAAAAAATGCTCATCATCACTGCTCATCAGAGAAATGCAATCAAAACCACATTGAGATACCATCTCACACCAGTAAGAATGGCGATCATTAAAAAATCTGGAAACAACAGATGCTGGAGAGGATGTGGAGAAATAGGAACACTTTTACACTGTTGGTGGGAATGTAAATTAATTCAACCATTGTGGAAGACAGTGTGGCAATTCCTCAAGGACCTAAAAATAGAAATCCCATTTGACCCAGCAATCCCATTACTGGGTATATATCCAAAGGATTATAAACCATTCTACTACAAGGACACATGCACACGAATGTTCATTGCAGCACTGTTTACAATAGCAAAGACCTGGAACCAATGCAAATGCCCAACGATGATAGACTGGATAGGGAAAATGTGGTACATATACACCATGAAATATTACGCAGCCATCAAAAACGATGAGTTCACGTCCTTTGTAGGGACACGGATGAACCTGGAAACCATCATTCTCAGCAAACTGACACAAGAGCAGAAAATCAAACACCGTATATTCTCACTCATAGGCGGGTGTTGAACAATGAGAACACATGGACACAGGGAGGGGAGCACTACACACTGGGGTCCGTTGGGGGGAAATGGGGGAGGGGTGGGGGGTGGGGAGGTGGGAAGAGATAGCATGGGGAGAAATGACAGATACAGGTGAGGGGATGGAAGGCAGCAAACCACACTGCCATGTGTGTACCTATGCAACAATCTTGCATGTTCACCACATGTACCCCAAGACCTAAAATGCAATACAAAAATAAAAAATAAAATAAAGACAAGAGAGAAAAAAATAAATAAATAAAAATTTAAAAAAATTAAAAAAATAAAAATAAAAATAAAAATCAAGGGTTGCAATTCTAGTTTCTGACACAATAGACTTTAAACCAACAAAGATCAAAAAGACAAAGAAGGGCATTACATATTGCTAAAGGGTCAATTCAAAAGGGATAATTACCCTAATGAGAAAGGGTAGTTATCTATATATGCACCCAGTATAGGAGGACCTAGATTCACATAACAATTTCTTAGTGACCTCCAAAGGACTTAGACTCACACAATAACAGTGGAAGACTTTAATACCCCACTGTCAATATTAGACAGATCATCAAGACAGAAAACTAACAAGGATATTCATGACTTGAACTCAGCTCTGGATCAAGTTGACCTGACAGATATCTACAGATCTTTCCACTCCAAAACAATAGAATATACATTCTTCTGGGTGCCACATGCCACTTACTCTAAAATTGATCACATAATTGAAAGTAAATCACTCCTCAGCAAATGCAAAAGAATTGAAATAATAAGAAACAGTCTCTCAAACCACAGTGTAATTAAATTAGAACTCAAGAGTAAGAAACTCACTCAAAATCACACTACATGGAAGTTGAACAAACTGCTCCTGAATGAATCCTGAGTAAATGATAAATAAAAGCAGAAATCAAGAAGTTCTTTGAAACCAATGAAAAAAAGGGACAACATACCAGAGTCTCTGGAACTCAGCTACAGCAGTGTTAAGAGGGAAATTTATGGCACTAAGTGCCCATATCAAAAAGCTAAAAGATCTCAAGTCAACACCCTAACATGGCAACTAAAAGAACTGGAGAACCAAGAACAAATACCCTAAAGCTAGCAGAATAGAATAAATTACTAAGATCAGAGGGAACTGAAGGAGATAGAAACATTAAAAACCCTTCCAAAAAAATCAATAAATCCAGGACCTGGTTTTTTGAAAAAATTAATAAAATCAACTGCTAACTACATTAATAAAGAAGAAAAGAGAAACAAATAGACACAATAAAAAATGATAAATGGGATAGCATCACTGGCTCCAGAGAAATACAAACAAGCATCAGAGAATATTTTTAACAACTCTATGCAAATAAACTAGAAAATCTAGAAGAAATGGATATACTCCTGGACACATACACCCTCCCAAGACTGAATAAGGTAGAAGCTGAATCCCTGAATAGACTAATAACAAGTTCCAAAATTGAAGCAGTAATAAATAAAAGCCCAAGATTAGATGGATTTACAGCTGAATTCTACCAGAAATACAAAGGGGAGCTGATACCATTCCTTCTGAAACTATACTAAACAATTTTTTTAAAAAGGGACTCCTCCCTAAATCATTCCATGAGGCCAGTATCATACTGATAGCAAAGCCAGGTAGAGATACAACAAAAAAATAAAACTACAGACCAATAACCCTGATGAACATGGATACAAAAATTCTCAATAAAATATTGGCAAACCAAATCCAGTGGCACATCAAAAAGCTTATCCATCCTGACCAAGCTGGCTTCATTCCTGGGAGGCAAGGCTGGCTCAATATACATAAATCAATAAACGTAATTCATCACATTAAGAGATCTAAGGACAAAAACCACATGATTATCTCAATAAATGCAGAAAAGGCCTTCAATAAAATTTAACATCACTTCATGTTAACTCTCAACAAACTAGGTACTGAAGGAACATACCTCAAAATAATAAGAGCCATTTATGACAAATCCATAGCCAGTATAATAAGCGAAAGCTGGAAGCATTGCCCTTGAAAACAAGCACAGAACAAGGATGCCCTCTCTCACCACTTCTATTCAACATAGTATTGGAAGTTCCAGCCAGAACAATCAGGCAAGAGAAAGAAATACAGGGCATGAAAATAGGGAAGGAGGAAGTTAAAATGTCTTTGCCAATGACATGATCCTACAACTAGAAAATCCCATCATCTCAGCCCAAAAGCTTCTGAAGCTAATAAACAATTTCAGTAAAGTCTCAGGATACAAAATCAATGTGTAGAAGTCACAACCTTTCCTATACACCAACAACAGGCAGGCAGAGAGCCAAATCATGAATGAACTCCCATTCACAATTGCTACAAACAGAAAAAAATGCCTAGGAATACAATTAACAAGGGAAGTGAAGGACCTCTTCAAGAACTATAAGCCTCTTCTCAAGGAAACCAGAGAGGACATAAAGAAATGGAAATATATACCATGCTCATAGATAGGAAGAATCAATATCATGAAAATGGCCATACTGCCCAAAGTAGTGTATAGATTCATTGCTATTCCCATTAAACTACCATTGACATTCTTCACAGAACTAGAAAAAAACAATTTTAAATTTCATATGGAACCAAAAAAGAGCCCGTATAGCCAAGACAATCCTAAGCAAAAAGAACAAATCTGGAAGCATCACCCTACCAGACTTCAAACTATGCTATATGGCTCAATAACCAAAACCACATGGTTCTGGTATAAAAACACACACATAGACCAATGGAACAGAATAGAGAACTCAGAAATAAGATTGCACATCTACAACCATCTATCTGATCTTAACAAACCTGACCAAAAAAACAATAGCGAAAGGATTTCCTATTTAATAAATGGTACTGGGAGAACTGGCTTTCCTTTTGCAGAATGAAACTAGACCCTTTCCTCACACCTTATACAAAAATTAACTCAAGATAAAGACTTAAATGTAAAAACCAAAACTATAGATATCCAAGAAGAAAGCCTAAGCAATACCACTCAGGACATAGGCCTAGGCAAAGATTTCATGATGAAATTTCCAAAAGCAATTGCAACAGAAGCAAAAATTCAGAAATGAGATCTTATTATAATGAAAGAGCTTCTACATAGCAAAAGAAAATACCATCAGCATGAACATATAGGCAACACACAGAGTGAAAGAGATCTCTGTGATTTATTCATCTGACAAAGGTCTAACATCCAGAATCTACAAGGAAATCAAACAAATTTGCAAGACAAAAAAAACCCTATAAAAACTGGATAAAGGATATGAACAGAGACATCTCAAAAGAAGACATTCATGCAGCCAACAAACGTATGAAGAAAGCTCAACATCACTGATAATTAGTGATATGGTTTGGCTGTGTTCCCACTAAAATCTCATCTTGAATTCCCACATGTTACAGGGGGGACCTGTTGAGAGGTAACTGAATCATGGGGGCAAGTCTTTCCCATGTTGTTCTCATGATAGTGAATAAGTCTCATGAGATCTGATGGTTTTAAAAAGAGGAGTTCCCCTGCACAAGCTCCCTATCTCCCTTTGCCTACTGCCATCCATATAAGACATGACTTGCTCTTCCTTGCCTTCCACCATGAATGTGAGGCTTCCCCAGCCACAAAGAACTGTAAGTCCAATTAAACCTCTTTCTTTTGTAAATTGCCCAGTTTTCCTTACACCTTATACAAAAATTAACTCCAGATGGATGAAAGATTTAAACATAAGACCTAACACCATAAAAACCATAGAAGAAAACATAGGCAATACCAACAGGACAGAGGCATGGGCAAGGACCTCATGACTAAAACACCAAAAGCAATGGCAACAAAAGCCAAAATAGACAAATGGGATCTAATTTAACTTAAGAGCTTCTGAACAGCAAAAGAAACAATCATTAGAGTGAAGTGCCAACTAACAGAATGGGAAAAAATTTTTGCAAGCTACCCATCTGACAAAGGGCTAATATCCAGAATCTACAAAGAACTAAAACAAATTTACAAGAAAAAACAACCCCATCAAAAAGTGGACAAAGGATATGAACAGACACTTTTCAAAAGAAGACATTTATACAGCCAATAACCTATGAAAAAGTGCTCATCATCACTGGTCATTAGAGAAATGCAAATTAAAACTACATTGAGATACCATCTCACACCAGTTAGAATGACGATCATTAAATCTCAGACAACAGGTGCTGGAGAGGATGTGGAGAAATAGAAACACTTTTTCATCGTTGGTGGGAGTGTAAATCAGTTCAACCATTGTGGAAGGCAATGTGGCAATTCCTCAAGGATCTAGAACTAGAAATATCATTGGACCCAGCAATCCCATTACTGGGTATATACCCAAAGGATTATAAATCATTCTATTATAAAGACACAGGCACACATATGTTCATTGTGGCACTGTTTACAATAGCAAAGACTTGGAACCAATCCAAATGCCCATCAATGATAGACTGGATAAAGAAAATGTGGCACATACACACCATGGAATACTATGCAGCCATAAAAAAGGATGAGTTCATGTCCTTTGGAGGGACATGGATGAATCTGGATACCATCATTCTCATTAAACTGACACAAGAACAGAAAACTAAGCACCACATGTTCTCACTCATAAATGGGTGAACAATGAGAACACATGAACACAGGGAGGGGAACATCACACACTGGGGTCTGTTGGGGGGTAGGGGTTAGGGGAGGGATAGCAGGGAGTGGGGAGATTGGGGAGGGATAACATTAGGAGAAATGCCTAATGCAGGTGACGGGCAGATGGAGGCAGCAGACTACTATGGTATGTGTATATCTACGTAAAAATCCTGCAATATCTGCACATGTACCCCAGAACTTAAAGTATAATAAAATGAAAGGAAGAAGAAAAATAAAGAAAGAGAGAGAGAGAGAAAGAGAGAGAGAAAGGAAGGAAGGAAGGAAGGAAGGAAGGAAGGAAGGAAGGAAGGAAGGAGGGAAGGATTGAAAGAAGAAAAGAAGGAAAGAAGGAAGGAAGAAAGAAAATTTTAAAAATTATTTTAATAAAAAATGCTTTAAATAGTAAATATAATTGTCTTGAAAAGTATGGCAATATGCATTTTAATTAGATTCCAGAGCAATCACAGTTACTTCAACAATCAACTAAATAATATTTCAGTCAGTGACTAAAACATATGCATTCTCAGGAAGAACAGGAACCGAATATCTTAGTTACATGGAAATGACAATTTTGGCACAAACAAAATAAAATTAGTTACACAAATGAATGGAAGAAATTATAAATAGCTTTGTGCATAGCCCCTTTGAAGTGTTAAAAATTAACACTACCCAGAAAATATGGAAATAACTTTCTTCTCATTCTCTAAAATTCTTCTGGAGTTCAAGGACCAATTAATTATATTTTGTGTGAAATCTTCTAAACCTCTTCTTTAGTGACTTTAGACTAAATATTTGAAGACAAAAACGAGAAGCTCTAATATTGCTTCATGAAATACAGGGGAAACGAACAGTACTAATTTTAACCTGCATTAACCATCTTAAAAGTCTAGTAACTTTACATAATGCAGAAAAGTCTAGACCTGTCCACACAGAGTTCCTTAAGAGGGAATCATGCTGTGTAATATAGAGTACACGAATTCCATGATCATCAATCCCTTCATTGTCTAATAAAAAATAATCTAAAACTCATTGTGCTCTGACTTTCTGATAGTTTAATTTTCATGATGTCTTGTAAAAGTTTTTTCATGTACTCAGGTAGTTTTAAAAGCTCCCAATTCTATTAACAGCAGCTCATATTAGGATAAATAAAATACTTTTTCTAAGTGTGGGGCACATTTGAAAAACTGACTCTAAGGGCATCATTTCATTAGCTGAATCTTATATTGTACCTAACGTTTCCTTACATGAAATCTCATTTAATAAAACTAATTAATTATGTTTTAATTCAATAAATATTTAGTGGGATCTTACTATGGCACTATGTTAGATGTTTAGAATACAATGGTAAGTGAAAAACAGTTTTTGCCTCATGAAACTCATTGCTCATGGAGTCTCACTCATTTTTAGAAACAGTGAATTAAAACAGATAATATAGTAATTTACTTGACAATTATTACATGAATGTTTGTGAGCCACTTAAAATCATTGAATTGGAGAGCTAAAGGTTACCTATAAGATCCTCTAGTCTAACTCCCTAATCTGACAAGGGGAGAAAAGTAGGGCTCACAGAGATGTATTGGTTAAATCAAGGTCATAAATGTAGTTATTGTTTGAGACAAGATTCAAACCCAGACTTCCTGACTGTCTAGTTGATAATTTGCATAAAATTATGACACCTTCCTGTGCACAGCAATCAAAGTGACTGCTTACCTTCTGGTTCCATCTTCCCAACAGAAGCTTCTCTGGATTAAGACCACAAAACTGAATATACATATATTTCCCATACATATGTGTATTGGGTTTTCCCATAAATGTAAGTATGGGTCAGACTGTAACAAGTAACAAAAATAATTTTATTGGAAAACTGCAACACTTACAAAGAAAATGTAAAATACAGAGGAGGAGAATTCAAAGCAGTTTCCTTTTGCCTAGATTCCCATGTGTTTTCGATATAGTTTCTTCCTTCATCTTGTTAAGAATACAGTCATATAATAAAGTCAAGTGGCACAGAAGCAGTGATTGCTTGCTAGTTCCCATGATGTCTGTTCATTCCCCTACTCCAAAGGCTAGTGATTGAACTGGGAACACTAGAGAAGCAAAGCCTAACTCTTTTTCTATGCCTCAACATTAACATGAAGCTATGGCAATTCTTTGAACTGCTGCAGTATTCACCAGTTAGCTAGCTCCCAACAAAACAACTTAAGATATTCATTCAGCTTTAGTTTCATGTTGGATATATACTTTGCTGCCTGAGATTTTTGAAAATAATGCTGAATTCAGGGTCTGGAATGTTAGGATTTATTTTTCTATCAACTACAAAGAAAAAGAACAAAAGGTTACAAAGCAAATGCTCCAACTGCCAATGAATGAGTGATATGTAACTAAACTTGGCAATTTGACTATATATTCCAGGAAGCAGCAGAAATTATAATGCAGACTTGGTCATCTAGGTAAAAAGAACCATGATTTTTTTAAATTAAATTCTCCCTTCCCACAAGTTTGTTCTTACAAAATGCAGTGGAATGATAACTAAGGGTGGAATGGAAAGCTGAGTGTTCTAAGAAAAAAACTCATATATATTGGAAATATGTTTTTCTGTTTCTCATGCAAAAATAATCACAAAAGAAATGTCCAACTAAAGAAAAAGCTAACTTCAAGAAAAAGCCAAATACCATTCATATACCATTCTCTTCATTAAAATATAATTTCTGTCTCTTGGTTGACAGAACCAAGTAGGATCCCGCACAGATTCATGATTCTTCCTTCCAGCCTGTGATCCTACCATTGAGAATCTATCCTATAGTTAAGATATCATCTACATATAATGCAATGGTTAAGAATAGAAACATAAGCTTTGAATTAAGACAGATCTGGATTTTAAGTCCTTCATCTGCCATTTACTGAATAATCTTAGGCAAGTTACGTAATCTTATTAGGCTTCAGATACTCACCTATAAAATGGAAGTATTAATACCAACTTCATACAGTTGCTGTATTAAACAATATAATGTATGTAAAACCCTTAACACAGTACCTAAAGACACTGTAAATGATCAAGATATTTAGCTAAAAGTAAGAGTACTAGAAGTAGTAATAGTAGTCATTTTTGCTAAGATTTTTATCTCTAAGAATCTATTTTCTAGGTGGCTAATATTATCAGCACTGATGTTAGGAGTGTGCAGAATGTAAGAATCCAACCACTCTTTCCTCTGTGCTTTATTAGATACTGTAATATTCATTTACTAAACAGTTATTACAGAAATCATCTATTTTAAGACCACTTGAACAGTAGATAATCTTTATTAGATTTTAAAATAATGTATTATGTTATTTAAAAATGAGTAACAATCTCCATTTTTTTAAATTTTTTATTTATTTATTTATTTATTTTGCATTTTAGGTTTTGGGGTACATGTGAAGAACATGCAAGATTGTTGCATAGGTACACACATGGCAGTGTGGTTTGCTGCCTTCCGTCCCCTCACCTGTATCTGTCATTTCTCCCCATGCTATCTCTTCCCACCTCCCCACCCCCCACCCCTCCCCCATTTCCCCCCAACGGACCCCAGTGTGTAGTGCTCCCCTCCCTGTGTCCATGTGTTCTCATTGTTCAACACCCGCCTATGAGTGAGAATATACGGTGTTTGATTTTCTGCTCTTGTGTCAGTTTGCTGAGAATGATGGTTTCCAGGTTCATCCATGTCCCTACAAAGGACGTGAACTCATCGTTTTTGATGGCTGCGTAATATTCCATGGTGTATATGTACCACATTTTCCCTATCCAGTCTATCATCATTGGGCATTTGGGTTGGTTCCAGGTCTTTGCTATTGTAAACAGTGCTGCAATGAACATTCGTGTGCACGTGTCCTTGTAGTAGAATGATTTATAATCCTTTGGATATATACCCAGTAATGGGATTGCTGGGTCAAATGGGATTTCTATTTTTAGGTCCTTGAGGAATCACCACACTGTCTTCCACAATGGTTGAATTAATTTACATTCCCACCAACAGTGTAAAAGTGTTCCATTTCTTAAATATAGAACCTGATTTCAAAATTGATATTCAAGGCTAGGGAAAAATGTTCTAAAAAAATGTCCAAACATTCAAAATGATTATTATTGACTATGGCTAAGAGGACTTAAATTTAACTTATCTCTCCAACACACTGCTTTAGGACATTAGATTACTTTTATTTATAATTTAAAGTGAAATACCTGAACAGCTGGATATTAATATAAAACATATTTTATTATAAAGAACAAATTAAACAATTATGTAATTGTTGATTGGTTATGAGAAAGAGCAAAAGTTCTGGAGCTATACAAACCTGAATTTCAAAACCTACCTGAGTACATATTGTATACATGATTAGTCAAGTTACTTAACCTCTTTATGCTATTACTATTGAAATTATTACATTATTCTCAAACTAACAATAAAAAAATCCAAACCCATGGAAATCAATGATTGCCTCCTATTAATTGTTCACAATCGCATGCTCTCTAGGTGAGCACATAAATATGCTTACATACATGACACAGACCATCCCCATGTACTTATGTAATTACCTTCCGTGTGACCCAGGACTAAGATGTTTTATCTTTCTTATCCTCCCTCTGGTCTTATTCATTAAAAATAGCCACTCAAGTACTGATTTTCAGCTACAGGAAAGCAGTGAGCTGAGAAGAGGCATGAGTAGAAAGCATCACATCCATCTTACCACACAAGACTATCAGGTAAACTAGCACTCAATACTTTTTATTTATGTAACCTCTTCATAGTGATAGTCTCTTCTCCCCAAATATATTTAACTGAACTATGAGTTCCAAAAACTCCAAGCAAGTGAACAAAAGCCATATACCCAAAATAAAGACATTGAGTTTCACTTAAATAACCTCCTTTTCTAGGTCCCAATAAACCATTTGGTTACCAAGTCATCTACTGTATAAAGATTAATATAAATAGCAAAAGGTATATGTATTCTCAGATAACTATGTCATTGCCCAATCTTTCTACAGGAAAGACTGCACATTGCAAAGAGTTATGCAATCACAAAAAGGGGCAATACAATGGGTAAGTTGGGCTGCTTCTTTGACAGCTTTGTTGATCTACTGGTCAATTCTACAATAAATACTCTTCTTAAATTTTTTTCATTATAGAAGCCATACATGCTCATTCAAGGCAATTTAGAAAGCAAAGAAAAAATAATTAAACTAGAACTCCATTAGTCTATTACAATGATTATTAATATTTTAGTGTATTTCTTTTCTTTCTTAATTTCTAAAGTTATATTGTTACATAATTATAATTGCTTGACATAAAATTGCATCCTGTTTCTGCATCTAACTTAAGTACATTGCATATTAACACTAGCTTTTCAAAAATGAAGATTTTAATAAATGCATAAAATTCTAGCAAGTTCTATAGTGTTCTTAACTATTCTGCTATATTATCCCCTTCTGTAAATGCTGCTGTTGAAAACTCAAAACAACAGAATTTGATACTAGTATCAAATTTCAGAAGTCAACCCCCACCATCTCCACTTAGCAGTGAAATAGTGAGAAAATCTAACTTTTTTCTTGACAGTTTAATCCAGTATAAAATGGGAGTGAGGAAGAGGATGATATAGTGTATCTATATCATTAAGTGTCTTGTAAATATTATTTAAAGGGTTATGAACAACACTAGCATAGAGTAACCACTCAGTAAGTATTAACTATTATCATAAAGCCTTTTACTTATTCATGATTATTTTCTTAGAGTAGATTTTCAGAAAGGAAACTACTGAGCCAATTAGTATAAACAACTTTACAATTCTTGATAGAACTGCCAAACTGCTATTCAAAAAGATTATTCTGTTAATTTACACTACAGCCAGAAATATGTGAGACCACCCTAACAAGCATTATGTATTTCATTTTTGCTAACTCCATATAGCAAACATTGTATCTTGGTTTTGGTTTAAATTACATTTATTTGATTATTAATAAGGCAGAGAAGTATACCATACTGCTGACTACTTACATTTATTCTTTTGTAATTGCTGGGTGTAGACATTTCAGGGGTTTTTCAAGAATATGGGATATACTTTATCTCTAAGATCTGTCAGGGCCGGGCGCAGTGGCTCACACCTGTATTCCCAGCACTTTGGGGGCCGAGGTGGTTGGATCACCTGAGGTCAGGAGTTCAAGACCAGCCTGAACAACCTGGTGAAACCCTGTCTCTACTAAAAGACAAAAATTAGCTGGGCATGGTAGCAGGCACCTGTAATCTCAGCTACTCAGGAGGCTGAGGCAGGAGAATCACTTGAACCTAGGAGGTGGAGGTGGAGGTGAGCCAAGATTATGCCATTATACAACAGCCTGGCAAAAAGAGCGAGATTTTATCTCAAAAAAAAAAGAAAAATCCATCAGAATTTCCTTGAAGAAAATCCATTACGGCTCAATAAAAGAGTATATTTAAAGCATTGAACATAAAATAATTTAGTCTTGCACATTCATATACATACGCAGACGCAATGATTTTCTGCATCTTTCACACAGAAAAATGATTTGGGGCAGTGACATGTTTTCAAATATTTACCTATGCAGAGTGAAAGCCAATTCTATATGACTTTATTTACAGTGCACTTGTGATTCTTCCAAAAACTATCAACTTGCTTACCCATTCTAACAATGTTTTGGCAGAACTAAAAATCACCTTTCATTATCCATTTTTACCTTCTTTCTTAATGGCAGAATATTGGATAGCATGCCTACTAAAATACATACTTTCCAGGGTTTTTTCAAGAACATGGGGTATACTGCAGCTAAGTTTCTCCAGGTATTTAAGTTATAGCCAATTAAATACAAACAGAAGTTTTGATTCGAAATTCCTTGAAGGTTCTTTAAAAGAGAAAGAGCAAGCATCCTATTGTCCAATCTTTCCTGCCTCATTCAGCTTCCAGTTTGCAATGTGAAAATAATGGCTAGAGCGCCAACAGCCATCTTTGATGGCATGAAGGCCAGCATAGCAGAGTAAGAAAAAAGAAGCCCTAGTCTCTCATGAAAAAGTGACACTGTACAACTAGCTCTGAGCTGCCTAACTCTAGACTTCTTTTACATGAGAGAGAAATAAATGTCTGCTGTTTTAACCATTGTTATTTTAAGGTTTTCTGTCATATACAGCTAAAACATAACCCAAGTTGACATACATGACGAAAATGCATCTGTATATGCTTTTGAATAGCATGACTTTTCTTTCTAGTAACATAAGGACTCAGAAGTGTGGACTGACAAGCAACAGAATTTGAATTCACAGAGCTTACGTGCATTAAACTATCTATAGGAAAAGGGCTGACAAGTTTCTTGGTTAAAATAAGAGCAGCATTTCTCTTAAATCACTTTATTGAGGTATTACTGACATACAAAAAGCTATACATATGTAACGTTTACAACTCAATGAGTTGGGGGTAAGTACACATTCATGAAACCATCATCACAATCTATGCCATAAACATCCATAACCTCCAAAAGTTTCCTCCTGCACGTTTTATGTGTGTGTGTGTATGTATCTGTGGGGTGTGTGTGGGTGGGTGTGTATGATACAGGAATTTAACATAAGATCTATTCTCTTAGTATAGTTCTAAGTATATAACACAGTATTATTAACTATAGACACTATGCTATATGGTATATCTCTAGGACTTATTCATCCAACGTAACTAAAACTTTTTCCCCTTGACTAATAACTCCCCACTTCTCCCTCTCCACATCCTCTGGCAACCACCACCTACTATCTGTTTCTATGGCTTAGACTATTTTACTTCATTTAAGTAGTATTATGAAGTATGACTTTTTCTGTGTTTGGCTTATTTTACTTAGCATAATGTCCTTCATTCAGATTCATCCATGTTGTTGCAAATAGCAGATTTCCTTCTCTTTTAAAAAGTGGAGAAATATTCCATTGTATGAATATACAACATTTTCTTTATTCATCCACTGATAGATATTTAAGCTGCTCGCTCGCCTTGACTATCATGACTAATGTTGCAATGAACATGGGAATGCAAATATCTCTTCAAGATTCTGATTTAAAGCTGTCATAGTCAAAACAGTACGGTTACTGGCATAAAAACACAGACACATAGACCAATAGAACAGAACAGGGAACCCAGAAATAAACATACACATATATGGTAATTTCATCTTTGACAAGGGTACCATGAATACACAATGGAGAAAGAGTAGTCTCTTCAATAAATAGTGTTGAGAAATGCAAAAGAATGTAATTGGACCTTTATCTTACACCATATACAAAAATTAACCCAAAAGTGGAGTACAGACTTAAATTTAAGGCCTGAAACCATAAAATACTGAGAAGAAAACATAGGGAAAAGCTTCTTGCCATTGGTCTTGACAATGATGTCTTGTATCTGACACCAAAAACATAAGCAACAAAAGGAAAAATAGACAAATGGGACAACAAAAAACCAAAAATCTCCTGTACAGCCAAGGAAATATTCAACAGAATGAAAAGGCAACCTATGGCACAGGAAAAAAATATTTGCAAACCAAATATCTGATAAAGGATTAATATCAAAATATATAAGGAAAGGCTACACTCAATAGTGAAACAACAAATAATCCCATTTAAAAGTGAGCAAAGGAACTGAATTGACATTTCACCAAAGAAGACATCCAAATGAATAACAGGTATAAGAAATGGTGTCTGGCCAACATGGCAAAACTCCTGTCTAGACTAAAAATAGAAAAAGTAGCCAGGTATGGTGGTGCACACCTATAATCCCAGCTACTCGGGAGGCTGAGGCAGAAGAATCACTTGAACCCAGGAGGTGGAAGTTGCAGTGAGCCAAGATAGCACCATGGCACTCCAGCCTGGGTGAAAGAATGAGACTCCGTCTCAGGGGAAAAAAAATGGTGCTCAACATCATAAATTATTAGGGAAATGCAAGTCAAAATGACAATGAGATATCACCTCAAGTCTCCAAATCAGTTCCTACAGTATAATGTGACAGTAAGCTAATTATAAAAGCTATATAATTCCTTGAAACTATTCATCTCTAATCAAGTGTAAGCCTCTTTAAGGCAGGAACTGAGGGTTTGCCTTTTATCTCATTGTCCTGATACAAAGTAGGTAAAGTTGAATGAGTATGAGAATGCTACAGAAATTTACTAAAGTATTACATTATTCAAATACAATTGATAAAATCTTTAAGCACATTACAGTAGTTCCCCTTTATCTGTGATTTCATTTTTTGTCATTTCAGTTACCCTGTAAACCTTAGTCCAACAATATTAAATGGAAAATTCCAGAAAAAATCTATAAGTTTTAAATTATGTGCTATACTGAGTAGCATAATGATATCTTGTGCAGTCCTACTCTGTCCTACCTGGAACATGAATCATCTCTTTGTCCAGCACACCCATTCTATATATGCTACCTGCCCATTAGTCACTTAGTAGCCATCTGAGTTATCAGATCAACTGTTGCAGTATCACAGTACTTTTGTTCCAGTAATCTTTATTTTACTTAATAATGGTTCTAAAGCACAAGAGTAGTGAGGCTGGGAATTCGAATAAAAAGAAGTCGTAAAGTGCCAAAAAGAAGTCATAAAGAGCTTCCTTTAAAAAGGTGAAAGTTCTCAACATCATAAGGAGAGAAAAAAGAAATCATACAGTGAGGTCACTAAGAAATGCAGAAAGAAGGAATCTTCTATCTGAAACGAGGGAGAGAAAAAGAAATCTGTGCTAGTTTTGCTATCAAACTTCAAACTACGAAGGATACAGCCACAATTTGTGATAAATGCTTAGTCAAGATGGAAAAGGCATTAAATTTGTGAGAGGAAGAAATAAAAAAAAAAATGTTCGAATTGATGTCAACATGTTGCACCAGAAAGTACTAAGCCTATATGAAGATTTAAAGCAGTCCCTAGAGGAAAATTCATAGCAATAAATGCCCACATGAGAAGCAAGGAAAGATCTAAAATCAACACCCTATCATCAAAATGGAAAGAGCTAGAGAAACAAGATCAAAAAAACTCAAAACCTAGCAGAAGACAAGAAATAACTAAGATCAGAGCAAAACTGAAGGCGATAAAGACAAAAAAAAACCTTCAAAAAAATCAATAAATCCAGAAACTGGTTTTTTGAAAAGATCAACAAAATAGACCATTAGTCAGATTAATAAAAAAAGAAAGAAGAATCAAATAGATGCAATAAAAAAATGATAAAGGGGATATCACCACTGATTCCACAGAAATACAAACTACCATCAGAGATTACTAAAAACACCTCTATGCCCATAAACCAGTAAACCAGGAAGAAATGGATGAATTCCTGGACTCTTGCACCCTACTAAGCCTAAACCAAAAAGAAGGCAAAACCCTGAATAGAACAATAACAAGGGACGTAGGTTGAAGCAGGAATTAATAGCCTACCAACCAAAAAAAGCCCAGGTCCAGATGGGTTCATAGCCAAATTCTACCAGACATACAAAGAGGAGCTGGTAGCATTCCTTCTGAAACTATTCCAAAAAATACAAAATGAAGGAATCCTTCCAAAATCATTTTGTGAGGCCAACATCATCCTGATACAAAAACCCAGCAGAGACTCAACAAAAAAAGAAAACTTCAGGCCAATATCCATGATGAACACAGATGCAAAAATCTTCAATAAAATACTGGCAAATCAATTGCAACAGCACATCAAAAAGCTTATCCATCATGATCGACTATGCTTCGTCCCAGGGATGCAAGGCTGGTGCAACAAACGCAAGTCAATAAATGTAATCCATCACATAAACAGAACCAAAGACAAAAATCACATGATTATCTCAACAGATGCAGAGAAGGCCTTCAAGAAAATTCAACAGCCCTTTATGCTAAAAACTCTCAATAAACTAGGTATTGAAAGAATAATAATAGCTTTTTATGACAAACCCACAGCCAGTATCATACTGAATGGGCAAAAACTGGAAGCATTCCCTTTGAAATCTGGCACTAGACAATGATGCCCTCTCTCACCACTCCTTTCAATACAGTATTGGAAGGTGCCTTTTTATGAATTACAGGCAGATGCCTTTGAGTGGATACAGCTCTTTGCCTGGGTTCACAGGTTGGCAACCCAAACACAGGCTAGGTTTTAGCCCCTAATCACCCCTTGTCTTTGACCCCTTGTAAAGTTAACCATCTGTACAACCATAAACAGCAGCCCTAGGATAATATTTAAATTTAACATTCAGTTCTTCAGTCATAATGGCCACCCTTCAAATGCTCAATAGCTACACATGGCAAGCAGCTACCATGTTAGATAGTTCAGATATAGTAGATAATTTCCATAATTACAGAAAAATTCTTGGGGAAATACTGATTTAGAGTATATGTGTAAGAGTATTAGAATGTTTTAAAATATTAGACATGATTTCTCTATTTTATATACATACAATCATATATTGTTATATATTATATATTATATAATTATAAATATATATTAAACATAAATAATTGTATGGTATATCAATGATATTGTATATTACATAGAAATATTGTTATGTATAATATGTTGTATATTATATATATATACACATATATGTGTATATATATGTGTGTGTGTATATATATACATGTATATATATATATACATGTATATATATATATATATATATATATATATATATATGATCTATCCCTCAATCATCCATGTTTACATCTTGTATTCCTAAAGGCATTACAGAAAGTGCCTGCAGAGGACAAGAATTTTTTTAATGCTACTTTAACATGATTTTGCTAAATTTTCAACTTACTGAGGGTTTTACCAGACTGGAAGAAGGGAATAAGAGATATTTAAAAGTACTGCAGAGTAGATAAATAATAATTATTTATTGGTAGGAACACTAGAACAAATGAGTTCACTGGAACAAAATTATTCATGAAAGAAAGATAACTTTCTTATAACTATGGCAGCAGAACATTTTAACTTCTATACATTACTTGCAAGAATATGCCTTATGAAGGTATCTTAAATGTACTCTTTAAGACACATTTTTGAGATTTTATTAGACTCTTTAAAAGAATATTAGACAGGAGAGCAATGATACATAAGAAAGTTTCATTGCTTTCAATTTAGTACTCCATAGTACCAGAAACACGTAGACAAGTTAGCAGAAGCTCAGTGAGGGGAAACAGAATTGATTAATAGTGATTTTTGAGAAAGTATTAATAAATAAAAGTATGTATGGTAAAACCAGGTGATATACAAAAGATCATAATGACTAAATACAAATAAATGGAAGACACAAACTTTAAGGAAATGTTTAGCAATGATGTGAGGATATAACTTAGACAAATCCATTGATAAAAATGAGGCCAAACATAAGAGAACTTCAAGGAATAGATTTCAGAAAGTAGTATTTATTTTCAAGTGTGGAAATAGTCTTTCTTCAGCTGGTAAGTGGCAAGAGCACTGTGTATTCCTTAGCATTGCATTTTTTAAAAATTAAAGTATTATTAATAAACCCTAGGAACAGAAATCTGGTACCGATGATCTAGCATTCTATTTTATTTTAACTGTAGTTTCCATGATGCTATAACATGTCATAATCTTTTTTCTAGAAAAGATTTTCATGACCCTAATAGGATATCTCAGAAGAGATAAACTAACAGGTTTTCTCCTAGAAGGAAGTAACATGTGTGCTGATGGAGTTCATTCAGAAAGAAGTTCACACTTACTCCTACTATCCTCTCCAATATCCACCTCCTCATTGAATTCTTTTGACATTTTATTTTTAAATACATATGCTTTAAATTTTTAAGGGAAAAAACACTGGAATAGAAAGAATGAAATTCACAAAACCTGGAAAAAATAAATACACAGGAAATATTTTTGTAAACATCTAAACCTGTATAGAAGTCTACATCATACACTATATACATTTTTAATAAAAGTGTTCCATATTTCAGAGATTCCAAAGATATCAAATGATGTGGTAGTTGCTATAGAAACTATTCTCTTTTAATGAAACTCAGATTAAATAACTGCATAAAACAAATTCAAATTTGAAATGTAATTACTATTCTAAAGCATATTTACATATTTGATTTTATAATGGTTACAGAAAATAAGATAAAATATTAAGAATACCTTTTACATTGCAAAATCAGTGGCAGTTATAAACAATTGCAACTCTGCCCTTAAATACAGTATTGCTGGCTAAAACGAAATTCCATTTCATAATAAAACTCTACAAACTCTGTACCATTCAACTGCTTGGAAAAGCACTAATTTGCATGCAGTGAAAAGAGTTCTGCAAATTTACCACTTTGCATAAATGGTGTAAATTCAGGGCAAGTATAAAAAATTCCCCAAAGGCTTGAGGACATCAGATCAATATTGAGAAAATGGCTAGCAAATAACCAATGAAATTCCACAGCAAGTGACTTGACATAATAGTCAAGAAAGGTTCTACCTATCTAAAACTATAACATTTTCTCCTAGCCTACAGAACTAAGATCCAGACTCTTGAGGTTTGCACACTCCTGTCTTACCACTTGCCATATTGGAAATACCACAGAATTTGTAATCAAAGAGACTGCATTTGAAATCCTAGCTGTAATATTTACAATCTATAATATTTTAGCAAGATACTTAACCCCTCTAAAGCTGTAAAACAAAGATAATACCTGCCTTATAGGATCAGTGAAAGAGTAACAATATTTTGTCTACAATGCTTAGCATGGTTTCTGCACATTTAGTGCTCACTGCCTGATAGCTTCTGTTACTGTTATTACTACTACTAAGTCCATTATTGTTCCTACTACTGCTGTTGCAAGTACTAAAACAAAAAGCAAAGCCATGGTAACTTTTTTGACTTTTGTTTCTTATACTTAACATGTCTTCACAGTCTTCCTGATGCATGCATTGAAAGGCAGAGTAAGGGGTGCCAGTTTGTCCATTTAAGAGAACTAGCTTGGATATGGCTGTGAGGCTGACCTGCTTGGGCTCATCTCAGCCACCTGCTAATTGAACCAGCTCCTTCCATGTGACACATTAAAGGAGACAAACGGGTTTCATTTGGGAAGGGCTTATCAAAACAGACCCAAATAACAACTAGAATTTCTCATTATTTGTCTTTTTAACTTGAATTGTAGAATTTTTCTTCAATCATTCTTTTCTCAGACAAGTCTTGCCCAACCATCTTTCCTATGTTGGAGCATAACTTTTCTCCATGTATTTTGTATTCTAGTAGATTGACTGCATTATTGGCCTATATTAAGGGCTTCCCTGTACCCATGCCTTTTGGGAGTTAAAATGTATATTGATATAAATAACTACACTAGAAAGAAATTGTTAAGTATCCTAGTAGAGACTGTAAATAAAACGCCATAGTAGTTTGAAAAGGGGAAACTATCTCTAACAAGAAAAATCCCTGGGCAACCCATTTTTCTCATCTTTGTAATTCAAGCAAAACTGTCCTCAATTTTGGAAACCCTGAGCCATTTTCTGATTAAGTATAGAGAACACTTTCTCATGTCATACCACTGCTTGAAAAGCTAAAATAAAGCACCTCCAGATTTACTTAAACTTGTGCCACAAAATGGCATCAGTATCACAGAGCTTTAGAATGATGTCAAACAATCCTTGAAGGAGTATATAATTCCTATGCTACTTTTTAATTTTAACAAGCAAAACATATATGCATAGTTTTAAACTACTGATAGGCAGCTCCACTCTTCTCCATCCTTGGCCCCAGTCCTCTTTCAACCATTTCTGACTTTAGTTCTTCTAAAATGATCGCCTTCATATCTTTAAATAGTATGTATTCATCTCAATTTCTTAACTTACCAATTTAGAAGATATATTGTGATGATGTCCTTCTGTAAAAGATTAGCCTTTAGCCAACTGATTCAGTATACACATATACCTCCGACAATATTTTTATGTTACCTTTATAAACTTAAATAGTAACTCATATTTCTAATTCTTGCTTCTTAACACTAATAACTTTTCAACTCTCTTCACTGTCAAATGAAGATAATACTGTCCTTATTCTTCCCTCTGTCTTCCATTCATTTCACTTCCCGTCTTCCATGGGCTTCACCTCCCACCTTCCAGAGCTTCAACTCTTGTTTTGCGCTCTTCTACTTTAACATTATCTTCTGTAGACATAATTACAACTTTCATGCTACGTCTAAAACTTGATTATAAATCAATCAGCACCATTTAAAATAGAAAAATAGTTCACTGCAGGACCAGATGGTATGTTAGGACAGCATTTCCTTTTTTATGGCTCCAATGCCACAGCCAATAGACCATCTGAAGGAGAATATTTTTTGTATCATAGTAAAATGTGTTCTCTTTTCTCACCCTCCATCAATTGCTTTAAATAGTACCACATTTTTTCACATCATTTAAAAATATTATTTGTGCTACATTTATTTTATTTCCATTGTTTTCAATTGGCTTTCTAATTTTTCTCACCAAACAACAATAACAACAAAAACTTCAGCCTGTCTATCCATCCACTGGATAGATGGTAAGAAATATTCTTTTTTTTTCTTTAAAGGTGTTCTTCCAATAACCTTCTATCTTTCTGCTCTAATCAGGGCTGATATTTCTCTAGGTCTGCTGCCTAGCCATTATCTTCCAGTTTTCTTCCACTATCATCTGAGACTAAATCTACTTTTCTCTTTCTGTGTATTCTCTTAATTCTGCTGGTATATGTGCTTAAGCAACTTTTGAGATAGGAAGCCTCAAAGATACATATTCTAATTTCCTACATGCCCAAAAATAACTTTAATCTCTCCTCAAATTTGACTGAAAATTTGGCTGGACATAGAATTCTAGGTTGAAAATAATTTCTTTTGGAATTTTGATGGTCACTGCTTTTTGGTTTTACACACACACACACACACACACACACACACACACACACACACAGAGAGAGAGAGAGAGACAGAGAGAGAGAGACAGAGACAGACAAAAAGAGAAAGAGAGAGAGAGAGAGACAGAAAGAGAGAGAGAGAGAAAGAGAGAAAAGGCTGGATGCAGTGGCTCATACCTGTAATCCTAGAAATTTGGGAGGTCAAGGCAGGAGAGTTGCTTCAGGCCAGGAATTTGAGACCAGCCTGGGCAACATAACAAGAATCTGTCTCTACCAAAAAAAAAAAAAAAAAAATAGCCAGGTATAGTGGCATGCACTTGTAGTCCCAGCTACTTGGGAGACTGAAGCCAGAGGATCACTTGAGCCCAGAAATTGAAGATTGCAGTGAGCTATGCAATCCTCCTTCTATCTTTGTAGCTATGATTGTACCACTGCACTCTAGCCTAGGCAACAGAGAAACCCTATTTCTAAAATAAACAAAAAAATTTATTTCAGGGTTGTTTATAATAGATAAAACTGTGAAGCCCTAAATACCCATCAATAGGGACAATTTAAAATAGTAATTACAGTAGTCATAGTACATCCAAACCGTAGAGAACATTCAGTCATAAACATGAGAATGTGAGAATATGGAAAGATATTAAATATAAACAGCTAAATATTTTCTAGAAACTAAAGATGAGCATACTTACATCATTTTAGTTAAAATATACATTTTAAGATATACTATGTATACACATACATATAGACACCTATATGCATGGGTAAAGGAATAGAAGAATATATACCAAAATATTAGCAGTGGTTATACTAAAGAAAATGTATTTTGGGTGATTTTCTTTTATTCATATTTGCTGTATTATCTGAATTTTCAATAAAACACATGTGAGCCATTAAAAAGCTCAAAAAATAACATACCGTTGGCCCTTGAACAACACAGGTTTGAACTGTGTGGATACAATATACACAGATTTTTTTCAGTAACTATATTGAAAAATTTTTTGAAGATTTGTGACAATTTTTTAAAAACCTATAGATGAACAATGGGGCCTAGAATATTTTTTAAATTCAGAAATAGCTGGGAGGCCAAGGCAGGTGGATCACAAGGTCAGGAGTTTGAGACCAGCCTTGCCAACATGGTGAAACCCATGTCTACTAAAGATACAAAAAATTAGCCAGGTGTGGTGGTGTGCCCCTGTAATCTCTGCTACTCAGGAGGCTGAGGCAGGAGAATCGCTGAACCTAGGAGGCAGAGCTTGCAGTGAGCCAAGACCGGGTCATTACATTCCACCCTGGGAGACAGGCAGAGACTCCGTCTCAAAAAAAAAAAAAAAAGAAAAGAAAAAATAAGAACACGTTAGATATGCCATAAATGCATAAAATATAGGTAGATACAAGTATCTTTTATAATTTACTAAAATAAAATAAACACAAATTTGTTATAAAAAGTTAAAATTCATCAAAACTTATAAACTGTTACAGACCTTACAGGACATATTAACAAAAAAAAAGTAAGCAATTATAAAAATGCAGTGTTAAACCATAACTGCATAAAATTAATGTTAGTATAACTGTACTACTGTAATAATTTCATAGACACTTCCTGTTGCTTTTGTAGTGAGCTCAAGGGTTGCAAATATCTGCTTAAAACATTGTGTGACACTAATCATCTCTCTCTAGTAATGCATATTGCATTAAAAAGTAGTCTTTCTCAGTTTAGTGCAATACCATAAACTTTGAATAACATGACAGAACCCATGGGGAATGCCACTAGTGATGCTGGAAGTGATTCCAAGAAGCAGAGGAAAGTCATGACACTACAAAAAATAATTAATTTCTTGTTATGTATCATACATTGAAGTCTACAGCTGTGGTTGTCCATTTCAGAAAGATGATACATCTTGTAAACAGACAACATAAACTTGTGGTATTGATAAATACAGTATAGTACTATAAATGTATTTTCTCTTCCTTATGATTTCCTTAATAACATTTTCTTTTCTCTAACTTTATGGTAGGAATACAGTATATAATACATATACAAAATATGTGTTAATTGACTCTATTATTGGTAAGGCTTCTGGTCAACAGTCAGCTACTAGTAAAGTTTTGGGGGAGTCTAAAGTTTTTTGTGGATTTTTGACTGTGTGGGGCTGTCGGTGCCTCTAACCCATTGTTCAAGGGTCAATCATATAGGTGTCTTTTTTTCTTTAATTTTGGTAAAAATAAATCACATAAAATTTCACATCTTAATCATTTTTAAGTCTATGTACAGTTCAGTAATGGTAAGAACATTCATCTTGTCATGCAACAGATCTCCTGAAATTTTTCATTTTGCAAAACTGAAACTAAATTTTGCAAAACTGAAACTCTGTACCCATCAAACAACTTCTCATTTCCACCTTCCCTCAGCCCCTGGTTACCACCATTTTACTTTCATAATAAATTTGACAAGATCAGGAGTTTGAGACCAGTTTAAACACCTCATATAAGTAGAATCATATAGTATTATCTTTTTGTGACTGGCTTATTTCACTTACCATAACATCCTCAAGGTTCACCATGTTGTATCTATCATGTGACAGCATTTCCTTCCTTTTTAAGATTTCTATTGTATATATATACCACATTTTGTGTATCCATTCATCTCCCAATGAACATTGGGTAGCTTCCACCTCTTGGCTATTGTGAATACTACTACTATGAACATAAGTCTGCAAATATCTCTTCAAGATCCCACTTTCAATTCTTTTGAATATATAAATAGACACTTTTAAAACTAGTCAACTCTTAACTTCAAGATAAACTGATATTATCCATGTCCTCTGTAAAACACTATGGCCAGTTGTAGGGCATATTAGATAAAAGATGTTGTCAAGTATACCCTGCACTTCTACTATTACCAATTTATATTGTTTTCTAAGAATTCACTTTTATCTGATAACAGGTCTATTTATGTCATTTGCACTTAGTATTGTAATTATTTTAATTCAATATTACATAAACCATTTAATTACTAATGTGAAAGAAGGCCACTTAGGAAGAAACAATGTTGAATGCTTGCAGAAATTTTAAAAAGGTGAAGACAAGTAGCTTAAAAATTTCTAGGTTAAGTACACAACACAGAACTGTAAAACACTTATGAAATTAAAACAATCTAGAAAGATTCCGTACACACTTGCTTTACAAGTCTCTTTAAATTCTAGCTCAACTTTAAAAAAAAAAAAACGTGGAAAATGTAGACAATGCATTATTTTTGTAGTTTGTGCAAAAAAGACAATACAGGATTCCAACAATCTGAATAGTACAAAAGGAATGCCTTAGTCCTACATCCAAAAATTAGAGAATGAGTATATAATTACATGTCTTAAAGTGTGTATGTGCCATTTTTAGGATTCACTGCTTTAACTGACCTTTCCAATTAACTAAATCACTATGGATTCAGATTGTTCCAGATAAGAGGCACTTTACTATTTCCATTTTAAACTATTATAAAATATTTAACATATACACATACAATTGATTTTCCTCCTCTATATCTTCCTTAAATTTTCCCTTTTATAATTTAAAATCATTTGTTCAATTGTTTCAAACATGAAACTCATTGGATGTGAACAAGGATCCAGAGTGTAACTCCTGATGTCAAAGACACTAATTAATTGTTTAATGTACCTCACTGCTGAAGCTAAAGTACTGTTTTGTGTCTACTGAGGGTATTTCTTAATGTGAGAATTTTTAAAGAGAAAGGTCTCTAAAAATAATGAATACAGTTGAATGGTGATAATTAAGATGTGTTCAAAATTAACTAGTATCCCAACACTATGTGAAACTTAGTGACAGCAGCAGTAGATGGTCTAGAGCAGCTGCTGCCATGACATCAGCTGCAGTGGGGGAGATGTGGCCAGGGCTGCACTCCGCAGAGCAAAGAAAAGGCAGAAGCCCTGTACCCTTCAGAGTTGACAGAGTAGGAGCTTTGTGCTTCATGGGTGCAACTGGGTGTGTGCATGCTTGGGACAGTACTGACAAACCAGCCCCCTGCCACCTTGGCTCCCTGAAGATTTGGTGCCAATAAGCACCAGAAGGAGGTCAAAGGGGCACCGGTCTGCAGGCATCCTCTTGGCACAAAGAACCTAGGCACCATGAACAGCAGCAGGAGGCAGAAAGGCTTGAGGCAGAAAGGGGTGGATCCCCAATGAAGCCCCACTTTCAAGCTGGGGAAGGCCTGAAGCCTGGGGTCCAGGCTGTGACCAGAGTGGAAATTTATGGCGCTTTTTCTGGGCCCACTCATGGCCGCCCACGAACCAATCAACATGTACTTCCTCCCCTCTGAAAGCCAAAAAAAACCAGACTCAGACAGACATCAGGAAAATCAGCTGTGGAGAGGGGCTACCCACTCTAGGGTCTCCTCTCTGCTGAGAGCTGAGAGACACTGAGGCAACCAGCTACAGAGAAGAGCTACCCACTCCTGGGTCTCCTCTCTGAGGAGAGCTGAACACTCAGTGGGACAGCCTGGCTACAGAGAAGATATATCCACTGCAAGTCTCCTCTGAGCTGTTCTGTCTTTCAATAAAGCTCCTCTTCATCTTGTTTACCCTCTACTTGTCTGTATACCTCATTCTTCCTGGACACAGGACAAGAACTTGGGACCCACCAAATGGTAGGGCTGAAAGAGCTATAACACAAACCGGGCTGAAAAATGCCCCTTGCTCACCACACTGCAGGCAACAACAAGAAGAAAAGAGCTGCAGCACTTTGGGGAGCCCAGGTCTAGGAGCTCCCCAAGCCAGAACTGTGATGCCCTCTTTGGGGCTCTGCAATTCCTGGCATTTCCAAGATTCTGGGCATCAAAATGCCTGATCCAACCACAGCCTCACAGGGAGCTGGCACCTGAAGCTGTCTGCCCCACTGCAGCCAGCATTCCCGGCTATGCACAGTGGTCAGACCCCACACTCATTTGTTCACACACCCAACACTGCTCCACTCACACTTGGCAGGCATGGGATCCAGGCCAGTAGCACAAGCCATGAGCAGGCTACCAGGTCAAGTGGCCAGTGGCATCTTTGCCCAAGTATTGCTTTGCAAAAAATCTCAGGCAAAGGTGCCACTGGCCGTAGAGGTTTCTGGCTGGCAAAGCAACATCCCAAGCATCCTGTAACATTAGTAAGATTAGAATTTAGGTTAATCAGTACTTTTAATACACCTACTTTGATCATGAACATTTTTTCAATTTTTTCATACTTATAGAAGTTCACAAAGAAAAGATTTTACAATATTGTGCTATAACCATCTATCAGTTATGCATACCTGATTTTGAAGTATGCATTTATTTCACTGTGACTCCTAGTCCATGAATCACAAAAGTTATTCTAAAGCTCATGAACAGTAGATGAAGTTCAAATATGTCTGGAATTATAAAATTATACTTCTGAATAGATTCTTTGATACTGCTTTCATACTTATATGTAAGTACATCTCTAATTTTAAATAAGTAATATTATAACTCATAGAAAATCATTTTTAAAAGACTCGATGAAAATATGTCATTACAAACTAAATACTAGGTATGTATCAACAAGACTCCTACGCCATATTCTATCAAAACTTGAAAGTCATATATAAATGATAAAAAGATTACAGAGAAAATTCTGAAATCAGACAACATAACACTATTTAGTATAACAGAATACATATAAAAACAAACCACTACTGAATAAATTAACAGTGTAAAAATCACATTTGGTATTTTCAAGGGATTTATAATCTGTCATAAACAACCCATGCATTTGTCATTAATGAGGGAAATTTGTAATAATGCCTAAAATGTTTTAGATGCTCAAAATAGTAAATAAGAAATTTTTGTTTTATTGCCTATACGGCACCAAAGAATAAAATCAAAAACATTGCAAAATTTAGAGATAAAATGATGCTGGTGATCATCCAAATAATTTGTTAATCACATATAAGGAAAGTAAGGACCACAGAGAGGAAACAACTTGATCAAGTTAATAACATTAATCATTCCTCTTGTTAGGCCTGATATGCTGAACACTGGTATTTATCATAGCTTCCTTTTGAAAACAACGCTAAAATGACAGTAAAAAAGAATAAAAATTACATAAACCCAAAGAGTGAAGAGAATAGGAGATGATGGTAACAAAATTTTGGAAACTGGAAAGCTATCAGACAAATGGTATCTAAAAACAGACAAAGTTCAAATCTATGGTGGAGTAGGGAGAATCCTAGAAGCAGGCTGATTCTCACCATAAACGTCTAGAAGCCCACTGAAAATGGAAGTTCCAGCAAAGCTAAAAGCAGTAGGACTGGTTGAGGTACTGTATGATAAAAATTTTAACTCTTCAGATTACCTCCATTACATCACATAATTGAAAACTGCCCTTCTCACAGCTTGGAAAAAGACCAGAGGTTTATTTTCTATAAGTTTTAATACATTTGCCAGGATATACTATAAAACTCCAGTTGTGTACAATCATCCTTGGTACAAGGATAGTTTATTTCTTGTTCAGAAGAGCTCTAGCCTCCATATGTTGGCCATATCAACAGGTACTTCACATAATTGCTATAGTAGGAATGAGTCACATCAGCAATTAAATGCTTCCACTCAGCGGTGATTCACATCACTTTCACTTGTTTTTCATTAGCCAAAACATGTCATATGGATACCAATAACCTCAGAGGGAGGAAGAGAACTAGAAATATTTATGAAAATCTTTAGTGTTTGTTACATTGAACTCTGGATTTAACAGCAACAGAGCAAACCAGCCCAGGTCAGAAACCAAACCAGGTCTTACTACTGATCTCATACTAATCAGTAGTGGGCTTGTACCTGTGAACAGCCACTGCACTCTATCCTGGGCAGTATTGCAGGACCTTTTCTCTTAAAAACAAAACAAAACAGGCGAAGCTGAAAATTTTCATTTTTAGATTCAGGGGGTACATGCGCAGGTACTCCCTCTTGTAACAAACCTGCACATGTACTCCCTGAATCTAAAATGAAAGTTGATTTTTTTAAATATATCATTTTATTAAAAACAAATCCAAGGGGAAGGTAATTCAAAGACAGACTAAACAATGGTGGCAAATGCTACAGAGAGCTCAAGTAATACAATTACTAAAATTGGGAGGATTAAGTGAAAGTCTATCTACTGAATCGTAAGTTTACAAGTCCCCCTCTATCAGCAACAAGAATTACTGCAGCCCAGCTTCACCCCACTAGGGAGAATGCTGAAGGATTCCTCTCTGGGAAAAATCACAAGTCTAAGAGCAATTTATTTATGAATGGATATCGACAGTTGGTGGTCCCCAGAGAAATGGTCTAACCTGATCACTCTCTCCTCAGTCAATAAACCTTACAAACACAAAAGTTCTCATCAGCTTTTTAGTGCCTCACAGTTAAACATGGGAATACAGCCAGAGACCACCAGATATTTTTGAAGTCTCTACCACAAAAACAACAGCAAAAATAAACAAAATGGAGAAAAAACAACATGGAGAAAATAAAAACAACACAGTGAATGAAACTTTCATGTATACATATACATACATATACAATGCAAATATGTATGTATATGCATGTGTGTATATATATTATATATAATTGTGTGAACTAAAAATAAAATCCCAAACCCCACCCCCATCACTGATTGATGGGCCCCTGTGGCCCAGGAGACCCAGAAAAACCTTAAAACTGAGTTCCCAGCCATGACAAGACAGGTAAGATGTGCCTTGTTATACTCTCCCTCTTTTGGGGTTTAGACACAACTGACCAGCATTGTTAAAATAGAGATCATGAGACTGACAGAACAGACTCTTCTATGGCATAAGACACCAAAATATAAACGGGACTTAAGTCCATGCCAGGAAAAGTTTAAGTCAGGCACTCCTATACTTAACGAATAAATTATGTTCTAACTGCCACAAGGTTTTTCTTGTTCTCTAGCAGCTAAACAAGAACTGCCCTTGAGATAAGCAATATTAAAACAATTACAGCTCATCCAGCTCACAAATTCTAACTAACCACAATTACAGTTTTCATTGGACAAAAGAATGATTTCAATAACTTTCTCATACAGAAGACCACCAGCCATGGACTGGTTCTGGAGAGTTTACAGAGACTGCACCTTAGAGGGCCTTTGTGTCCTGAAAAGATCTTTTGACATAGAGAGCCCACCTGTAACATATTTAAACGATAAGTCTCTACTCAGGGTGAACACAGGCCCTGTGTAACATACATTTTTGTTCAATACACATGCATCAGGACTACCTTCATGAATATTCATAGCTCCTCCTGTAACCTGTTGAATATGTATATTTAGCAAAACTGTTCAGCACAAAGTTCCACCCCAAAATCCCTCCTCCTTCCAAGTGCCTATCTTTGGTCTTTGCCAGAGGCATACTTCCCAGCCTGCAGTATGGCCACCTTGCAGGCTGTAACCCTTTATAAGAAATAAAGTCCCCTCTCCAAATTTATAAACACTTTGTAATTTTTTCAGTTAACAATTGAAACCAACAGAAATACAAGATATTACATAATTGAAACAAAAGCAGATTATTAAAATGTATTAAAAAACACAAAATACATTTATAAATGAGTCTGAGACTCAGCAGAGGAGTCTGACATGGAGCAGTCACTGCAGACATAGAAACAGAAGATTACAGCTACAGATTTAATGGCATGACCAAAAAGAGCACATAGACTGAAAGAAAAGAGTTAACAATAGAACCCTAGAAACACAAGATAAACAGAAGGCATCATATAAGACAGAAAACACAGACAATTGTGAGAAAAATCACTTATTCTATCTTTCAACCAGCACTTCTTGCCCACCTACAGTACTACAGCTTGGGAGAAACATATTATAGAAGACAAGGGATATATTGCATGATACTGAGGTTTATGATATGAATAATCTTGTCACCCAGGTAGTGAGGATAGTACCCAGCACTCAGTTTTTCAACCCTTCCCCCACTGCCCCACATTTCCTCTTGTAAAAAACCTACACAATGTAACCTCGAATGTAAAATAAAAGTTGAAATTATTTTTAATAAATAAATCATTTTATTAAAAACAAGTCCAAGAGAAACACAACTCAAAGACAATAAACAATAGTGGCAAATGCTACAGAGAGCTCAAGTAATAAAGCCCTGAGAAACATATTTAAAGGTGATTATTAACTTTAAAGAGTGTATTTTCTTTATAATGTTGGGTACAGACGATGAATGGAAAGTTGAGGGAGATAAGTGAAGAGAAAAAAAATCACAAGTAAAGACGTTCAAAAAGTTCAGTTATAAGGCAATAGCCAGAGGGGATGCTTACTTGAGAAATTGATTTGTTGTTCTATAGACAAAATATGGTTAACAGTGCTTACTCATAATGAGGAAAAAGCCAGTACATAGGGGCCTTTCAGCACACTTTTTAACAACATATTTGTTTGCTGTTCAGCTTTTCATAAAACATTACTTGTTTGAATGCAATATCTATTTTACCTACAGATGTTTAGCTCTTTGAATGTAATGACCCTCGATCTTTGATACTTCTGTGATTCATTTAATAAGAACAGGTGCAATTATACCATATTTTATAATACCTGAAAATCAACTATGCAGTTGATCCTCACAAATATTGTTTTCCCTATTTACAGATAAATAGCTGAAATTTTAAAAGGGTAAATAATTTTTCCCAAAGTAGGAGGTAGCAAGTTTCTTAAGAAAAAGAGGGAAAATTAAAAAGTCCAATTTCTCCTACTCAAACACTTTAATTATATCCTACTATTCCTCTATTAAGGACATTCCAGATAAGAAATCTATGAATTATTGAAACATTGATTTTTAACTTTTTATGTAGATATAACATACATACAATAAAGCACACCAATCATAAGTATGTGGACCAATAAAATATAACAATGAACACATTGAACACAATCACTCACATCAAGAAATAGGACATTTCTGGCACCACAAAGTTCTCATCTTGCTCCTTCCCAATCAATGTATCTCATGCCTTCCCAAAAGTAAACCCTGTCCTGACTTCCAACAATACAGAGTAGTTTTTTACCACTCCTGGGCTTAATATTAATGAAATAATGTTATACATACTATTTAGTGCCCATTTCTTTAACTCAACTTTTCATTCATCCTCACTGCTGTAAAGTATTACATTATAATATGCCATTCAGCTGACTGTTAACTGAGTTACTCCGACTTCTATGTTTGTGCATGTCTTTTGGTGCACATATGTACACATCTGGAAGAAATACATACACCTAGCAGTAATTCATAGGGCATGCATATGTCCAACTCAAATAGATGCTACCAAACTGTTTTCTAAGTGGTTATACCAATTTATACTCCCACTAGCAGCATATGAGAGTTTCAAGAGTTCCACATCCCATGTGGCAGATTCACTTTGAAAATATTTTACACCAATTTGTCACACATTTCTCTTTAATAATGTACTCTTTAAAAGCCAAATATTTTGTTAATATTTCTTCTTTATTGAACACCAAGTCCCAGGTCTTACTAAACTTGGATAGTTAACTTTCTTACATGCTACCATTGCTCATAGAAAACAACAAAATGATACCTATATTCATCTATGTACTTTAAATGATTTTATACCACGTTATATGTTATTCCAAATTATAATCCTTCTTTCCTCACATTTCTTAGTAAAAAAATATTTGTGTGATACCTGGAGTGCCTATCTGACATCATCTATCCCCAAAAAAATCTACAGAAGATTTTGATGGGTTAGTTACTTATTCCTCTAGGAAACCACTTCCCTTCTGATAAAGGAAATGATCTATGTATAATACAACCACTCTAGGGGAAAAAAAGATCTATAAAACACATTGGTGAGATTTCCCTCTCTGGAATCCCCTCTCACAATAGTGTGGGAGCTCACTCTCTTTCTCTTTCTCTCTCTGCCTAATAAATCACTCCCTACAAAACTAAAAAAAACAAAAACAAAAAAAACAAAACACACACACACACACACACACACACAAGCACATTTTTTTTTTATGCCATTGACAGAAATTTATTTTTGGATTAAGACTACAATCTGAATTGCCTATTTATAGTGCAAGTCCATCCGGGATTTATGCTAATTAAGGTTTTTTTTCCCTATCAAGAAAAAGACTCCTATGAAAAGAAAATAATAGTTCAAGGAAAAAAAATGTAAAGTTCTCCACAATAATTATATTTCATTTAAATTTGGAAATAAAAAAAGGATAGGAAGCAACAATTGATGTTATCCCATTATCCTAATAGATGCCATGTAAGGTACTAATCTACACAGGGTCCTCTTTATACAACATATGCTGCATTTTATTGAGACTTAACATATGAAGCTTTCTCTTGAAGGCACAGATACTTTGCCAAATAGGCTCAAGGTTTTAACAGGACCATTTGTTAACGACAGGTACACTTTGTAGCTATCATATCTTCATACTCTTTATAGGCAATTGAGCCATCAGGCTCAATGGTCAACACACTCAAGGGGCTGTATTTGGCAGGTACACATGATAGTCTTGGCACTGAGTCGTCCAGCTTCTCATAGATGATGTTCTGCACCATGGTGTGAACTGGAGAGCCATACCGATGTCCAACTGCCCTTGGACAGTCCCCTTTACAGTATCAAGGGTTGTACCTGTGCGGAGCCACAATCCAGTTGTCCCACTTCAGCTGACTAAAGCTAAGTCTAAAGTCATGGAGCTCACACTCATTTTGGGGAAAAAGAAGGCTGCCACCTATATTTAATGCTTTACAAGGCACTGTTTATACTTAATGCCAAATCATTAGAGTAATTCTAATTTTATCAACGAATGTCAAGAAGAGACAGAAAAATTGTCTCAATCATAAGAGTTTGGAAATTATTTATTCCATTTTCTAAGAAACAAGCCTTTTAGCCAAGGAGCTTTGGTATATTCTTTACATTTTCACATTAGCCCTATGATAACAAGAGCTAAACTATCTAAAATAGTTCTTCCTAAAGGCAAATCAATTCAACAGTTTTTAATAACTAAATGGCCAAACTGACATATATTTAGGGAGATAGGATTCAGGGATCTTTTATCAGTACTCAGAAAACAAATGAAATATATTTCAAGGCATCTAGAAAACATGAGGAGAAGCTATGTAAAATAGCAATGTAACAACACATAAAATACTGATGAGCATTTCTCTGTTTGGTGTTACTCACCTAAAACTTGCCAAGCACATATTATATTTAAGGCAACTCCAAATCTAAGAGTGTCCAATGAATTCATACTTTATTCAAATATGAATTATTCAAATACTATACAGAAACTAAAAACTTTTGTAATTTTTATAAATGTTTTTATTATACTATTTGTGTAATTTTTAATTATAAACTTTTTCATACAATTTCTCATGATGTAACTTTGTAACAAATACATATACATTGTGCTTACTGTACTAAGTACTTTGTAAATATTAACTCACTTAATTGTTGAAAACAATTGTAGGTAAATGGAGAGCCAGAATTTGAACCTAGACTGTCTAATTCAAGTTCATGCCCCTAACCACACAAATTACTGAAAATACATGTATGAATTTAACAAAGAAAAAACCCTATTGTTTTTTATAATAAATCTTAACTATACATAGCTTAGAGAATTCACTTAAGGAAATAAAAGTTTATAGGAAGACTCAAAGACCAGAAGTATAATCCTTTGCTATATGCATATTTAGCTTGCTTAAAACAGTATGTCATCAATTTTATAAATATATTGAGAGAAAATATATTTATCCTTGAACAATAAAAGCTTCTTTTAAACAGTTTAGAACCATAAAGCCTGGAGAGAATAAAAATAATTTTAACTTCTCTAATTATGCTTTAATCAAGGATGCAATTCTAATCAAGTTTTTATCCGCCCATTTATCTAGACTTTCCTAAGCATAGTACCTGAGAATACCAAAAATCAGTTTCATTTTGTTTGTCAGGGAGGAGAAAGCATGTAAGAGAACTCTAAGGTCATTTAGTCAATTTCCTGCTCAGGCATTTTATTTTCCCTATACTTCCCAGGGCTTTGCAGAGCTACAACAGAGAGTGCTAGAGCAGCAAAATGAAAATATGTTGAAGTCAATTTAAAAAAAAAAAAAAAGGCGTGCCTGCATGAAGCAAAAGAAGGACCATTCAAGTATTTGCTTTCCTGCTCTTAACAGATTTCAACTCATAATGGACCTGCTTTCTCTGACTGGTTTTACTATTCAACATAAGTACTGTAGTCCTAAATCAAATACATCTAGAATCTTCACGTATTACCAAAATAACACAAAGAATATCTGGAAAAAACTTTGGTTCTGCAGCTATAAAAATCACTTCAATCCCAATGTAAATCATCTGTAAACTCCATCCCAGTTTCTTAAAAAGTACTAGGAGTAGTAACTGCAAGAAAATTAATATTAGAACCAGACTATGTTTTTGATGTGCATTCAAAAATGCTTCGGTTTCCAGCAAGCCACAGCACCTGAAATTCCCATTTGTGTAACTTTTTGAATATCCAGATACTGTCACAAAACTGCCCTATTGCTAATATTTTATGCATAGCACTACAAAATTAACCCTAGAAACAAACCTGTATTTGTGCATTTGTCATAAGAGAAGAAAGAGAGACTCAGTGAAGTTAGCACAACAGTCCCAAGATCACAGAGCTTGACAAAGCTACCATTTAAATCCTCAACCAAGTTTAGTGTAAATATACTACAGCTGCCTCCGTTCCCAAGTGGGCTGAAAGAAATAACAAATGCTTGCACATCAACATAAAATAATGGATTAATTTAACAGAAAACAGCATACAACAGAGCTTTGAGGAAAGAGGAAAACAAGGCATGAGCATGTGAAATGTGGAGAAAGAGATCTGCAGCCTAATGCCCTGATCAGGCAGGAAAGGCTCCAGTGGGATAGCACCAATGAGGTAAGGTCTAGATAGTCAGGAACAATGAGGGGACAAGCCTAGCAGAGACATTATACATAGATAAATAGCTTTCACAGCTTAACCTAGGCTTGTTGTGGTAGTTAAATTTTCAATACTATAGGTATAGTTAGCACCTTTATTTCTACCATCAATAGAAATTTATTTTTTTCTCCAAAATATATAATCTTCATTAAAAAACTCAAACCTAATAGGGTCATTTGAGAACTAACAGCATAACACATGTGAAAAATGTGTAACACAAAGCAAGCCCTCAATAAATGTTTATTTAAAAATCCACAAGTGAAATACTCCCAATGAAGCCAAACAGTTAGATTTAGTAAACTATGTAGCTCCAGACTATTACATGACTGCAATATTTACATACAATAACCTTTAATTTGTGAGATCAAATATTATGTTGCATATTAAAATTATCAATTATTAATGTTTTGAGTCCAAAGACTCATGAAATGTTATTAGAGTCAATGAAATGTGAATTTGCCTTGTAGGGCATTACTTTTAGTATATATTTAAAAACACATATATAATTATATATATTTATTTCAATATATGTATAAATAATTTTTATACATCTGCATACATCACGATCAGTTCTAAAAACAAATATATTGCGATCTTTATTATACTTAGATTTTGCAAAAAAGTTTACAAAGCCCAGTTTTTCTAAATCTTTAAATAAATGATTTATTTTCATATCCAACTTACTCTAGACAATATAAACCTGTATTTAGATAGTCAACCGCACACACTTTCACCAGTTTTATCTCCTCTCCTGACTCTCTCCCAGAGTCAACTTTCACTTTTTTAACTGCATCCTCATCATATCCACATGGATATACCATTATTACCTCAAGTTCAAGGTGCCTAAAATAAATATATCCTTTCCACTACAAAACTATGTCCCCTTTTGATTCTTCCATTTCTGTCAATGAATCCCCAAGTTTAACAACTCAGTCTTTTTTTGTTTTTATTCCTTTCTCTCTCCCCTCTCGAGAGATACATCATATACAACTAACATTAAAGGACTCTGGAGTCAACTAGATCTGAATTATTATTATATGCTCTAAACTTAAGTGCCATGTCTATAAAAGAGAAATTAATCTCACTTACCTTGCAGAATTATGGAAGACTTAAATATAAGGTATATAAAGTGCCTAAGCAATAGTGAGCTTTTATAAGTGTTGGTAAAGCTACTTCTCTTCCTTCATCACAACCAGTCATAATAACTACAAATCCTTACTTTGAAATGTGTCCCAAGTCACTACCTTGTTCTGGGGCCTTCACACTCAAATACTCAGGTTTTGGGTCTCACTTAGTTCCCTAGGTATTTGTGATAATGGCCACAAAATAGCCAGTCTATCTAGTGGTCATTTCTTACCTGGCATACTAGGTCCTAACAACACAAAACCTACTTTGCATCTATTTAGAATTCCCAAACACTCACTCCATCCAAGCTCCTTCTGCCTACCTTTCAATACTTTTCCTCATCCCTATGATCCTTTATAATTCCTTTAGGAGTCTCTGAGAGTAACCCTGACACAAATTCTCCATTTCCTTGTCACCTATCCTTTCTATGACCATCCAATTGCTCTGCCATGCAGACAAGCTGCCTCATGTCATCTTACTTTGTAAAACTAAATCTAATCTTGAGGACTGTGATTCCTATAAACTCTCCCCAATCCTCCTATACTAGTCATTGAATGTTCCCACTAAGGGAACACACTATAACTGCACTGTTGGCCTTGCAGTCCTCTTAAGAGGAGGCTGCTCACTTTTCCTTTTTTACTGTTGGTTCTCAAACATGAGAGGAGAAACAGCTCCATGTTAACTTGCAGATCATTACTATTCCATCCTTATTCAAAAACACTTTCTCCTTGGAAGGTCAAGCTCAAGCCATAAGACCAAACCACACTTTCCCTACTTATAGTAAAATGTTATGGATTCCTTGTCTTTTCTTTACTGGTTGATATGTATACATTGATAAATAAAGCAAATATAACAGGATGTTGAGTGGGATAAAGTGAGTGAAACAAAACACAGTAAGATTAATTTCACCATTTAAAAAATATTTTAATGTGGTTACTAGAAAATTTAAAATTACATATGTAGGTTACAGTTGAGGTTGACATTGTATTTCTACTGGACATTGCTGAGCTTGAGCTTTCCACATCAAGTTTCTTGATCCAGAAAGCCAGGCTTCAATGGTCTAGGAGGTTAGCTGAATGTGAGTTTTTAATTTAAACTCTACTATACTCTCCCTTTCTAGCTTCGATAGTCTCTACTTTTCTACCCAGACAGTATACCTATTTTACTCCTAAAAACTAGCTCTTCTCACTAACTCTTCTGTGCAATTGTGTCTCTTCCTACCCAGAATGCCCTTTCCCTTTCCCTTCTTACCCACAATAGACATCCCTGTGACAGAACATTCTTCAAAATACTTGCTGCCCAGCCCTATGGCAGAATTACGCACCCCATCTTGTCAATATTAGGCTTGCTAATATCGTGAAAAGTAACATGAGCCATTTCCAAGCAGAAACTTTAAAAACCATTGCTTGGTTCCAATATGGTCCCTTTTCTTCTTACATGAGACCAGCAGTAACCCAATTAGAAGCTACTCCAACAGCCTGTATCCTGACATGAAGATGTAGATCAACACTACAACTGCCCCACAGTGAACATGTAAATGGAAGCAAGAAATAAACCTTCGTTGTTACAAACTCCTGGGATTTTTAAGTATTTACTATCACTGTATAACTTGGCCAAAACCGTCTTTTTTACCACAATCATTCCCATTGTTCAAGACCTATTTTAAGCTCCACTATTACCATAAAACTTTCCCTAATTACTTTTCCCCTAAGTTAGCTTTTCCTCCTCTAAATTCCAAAATTTCAGCTATACTACCTTTTTGGCAATTCTAGTCCATTTTGGTTTTGAACTATTATTCAAATATGAATCATGCATAATTACTTAATGCCTGCTAACATCACAAAAACAGAGAAAGCCAGACATTATGAGTCTCTTAATCAGAGTATACAATAGTACTTTTGAAGTTGTCTTGCAGAGGGAAGGAAGAGGAAGTCCTAAATCTAATCAAGCTTCTAGATATACCCAATCATTTACAAAAAATATAGAAGACAAAAGAATGTGTTGAACTACACCATGGGAAAATAATTAGCAAAATTTAAAAAAAAAACTGCTTTCTTCAAACAAAAAAATTGCAGGGGGGAAAAACAGATGGAATAAGGAAGCAGTATATGAAATAATCAAATTAAAAACTGAGGGCAGGTGACACATGTCTATAATCCTAGGGCTTTGGGAAGCTGAAGCAGGAGGATTTCTTGAGCCCAAGAGTTCAAGGCTGCAGTGAGCCACAATCATGTCACTGCACTCCAGCCTGGGTGACAAAGTGAGACTCTGTCTCTGCAGAATATAATAATAATCTTCTTTAAAAAATAAACTAACTGAGAGCTTTTAAAAAAAATGACAAATGGGAGGCAGGACTACCTTGTGGCTCCACTCAGACAGACAGAGCAGCATATGGAAACTTATAAACTTTTGCTCCAAGAATGACTGCAGAAACATAACAGAAAAGCTCAGAGAATCCACAGACCCTGTGAATGAAGCAACTTGCTACTGCAGATGCCATAAGACAGTCGAAAAACTGTAAATATCCAAAGTGTGAAGGGGGAATGTTAACTAACCCCCAATACACACCCTCACTGGGGTACCTGAAGGTCCAGATCATGTGAAAAGGATTTGGCCTTTCCTAGAGCTGAGACAAATATAAAGAGCCAAGTGAAATATAGAAATAGAGGAAGCAGCAGGAAGAGCCCCATGGGCACTCTAGGTCCCCAGGGAAGCCCTTTCTGACTTTGTCTCAGAGGAGTCCATGACGAGAGATGCCACTAGAATTGAGGAAAGACTACAGGAAGAAGGAAACTTCTAGCTGAAGTTTGTTAAAATGGCAACTGAACTCAAAGTTACCTGGACAGAATCTGGGAAAGGGGTGAGGCAGGAGTGAAGATACAGTACAGAGCTGGGGAAGGTGAGTAGGCACAAATCCTGAAAGCCCTGCTTGCTTTCTCAGTGGGGAAGCTTGGATACTGGGACAAGTTCTCAGCCCTGCTCACCAGATTCCTGGAAATAAACTCAGTGCTGTTGGAGGGCAGGCATGGTGAAAGTGAGACCAGGCTTTCAGGCTGCATGGGAACTGGGTGAAGCCTGTCACTTCTGGCCTTTCCCCACTTCCCTGGCCACCTGTATGATGCAGAAGAGGCAGCCGTAATACCCCTGCGAACACAAGTCTATTGGGCTGAGAACCACACCTCTATCCCCCACAGGGACCGAAGAAGGGCTTGCCAAGGAGAGTCTGAGCTAAGACATTCTTAATCTGCCCTCACCTGATGGCTTTTCTCTACCTGCCATGGTAGCCAAAGACAAAGAACATAATCTTTTGGGAGCTCTATGTCCCAAACAACTGCCTGAGACACCCAAATACTTATCCAGGCAACCCAAGGGCAAGCTTGTATCCTCCCTATAATACCCCAGCTGATACTCTCTTGAAAGCACCATCTCCCAGCTGGAGGCCAACCAACAGAAAACCAGCATGCTAAAAAAAATGCAACCAAGGACCCTAACAGAGTCCACTTCACTCCCTGCTACCTCCACCAGAACAGGTGCTGGTATCTACAGCTGAGGGTCCTGAAAATGAACCACATCACAGGAAATAGATCACATTACAGAACTCTTTGTAGACATTCCCCAATACTAGCCCAGAGCCCAGTATCTCCACTGAGTAGCTAGATTCAGAAGAGAAATAACAATCACTGCAGTCCAGCTCTCATGAAGCCCTATCCAAAGGGGAAGAGGGAGAGTACCACATCAAAGGAGCACCCCATGGGACACAAGAATGTGAACAGCAGTCCTTAAGCCCAATATCTTCCCCCTGACATAGTCTACCCAAATGAGAAGGAACCAAAAAAAAAAAAATTCTGGTAATATGACAAAATAAGGTTCTTTAACACCCTCCCCACCCCCCAAAAAAAATCATACTGGTTCACCAGCAATGGATCAAAACCAAGAAAAAAAATTCTGAATTGCCAGAAAAAGAATTAGAAAGTTGATTATTAAGCTATTCAAGGAGGTACCAGAGAAAGGGTGAATGCCAACTTAACAAAATTTTTTAAATGTTAAGGATATAGATGGGAAAATCCCCAGAGAAATAGATGGTATAAGTAAAAAACAATCACAACTTCTAGAAATGAAAAACACACTTAGAGAAACGCAAAATACACTGGAAAATCTCAGCAACAGGATCAAACAAGTAGAAGAAAGAACTTCAGAGCACGAAGATGCTTTCAAATTAATCAAATCCAACAATGATAAAGAAAAAAAGAATTTAAAAATGAATAACTCCCCAAAAAGTTTGGGATTGTGATAAATGAATAAGCCTAAGAATAATTGGTGTACTCAAGGAAGAAGAGAAATCTAAAAGTTTGGAAAATATACTTGATAAAATAATTGAGGAAAATGTCCTCAGCCTTGATAAAGATCTAAACATCGAAATACAAGAAGCTCAAAGAACACCTGGGAAATTCATCACAAAAAGATCATTGCCTAGGCACACAGCCATCAGGTAATCTAAAATAAAGATGAAGCAAAGTATATTAAGAGCTGTGAAGCAAAAGCATCAGGGAACCTATAAAGGAAAATCTATCAGATTAAAATCAGATTTTTTCCACAAAAACACTACAAGCGAGAAGGTACTGGGGTCCTATCTTCAGCCTCTTTGGAAAAAAAATTATCAGCCAAAAATTTTGTATCCAGTGAAACTAAGCTTCATAAACGACAGAGATACAGTCTTTTTACAATAAATGCTGAGAGAATTTACCAAAACCAAAACAGTACTACAAGAACCCCTAAAAGGAGCTCTAAATCCTGAAAGGAATCCTCAAAATATACCAAAATAGAACCTCTTTAAAGCACAAATCTCACAGAATCTATAATAAAACAAAACAATGAAAAAATAAAAATAAAAATAAAAAAACAAAGTATCAGGCAACAAACAGCATCATGAATAGAAACATTGAATGTAAATGGCTCAAAAGCTCCACTTAAACAGAATGGCAGAATGGGTAAGAATTCACCAACCAAGTACCTGCTGTCTTTAAGAGACTTGCCTAACACATAAGGACTCACATAAACTCAAGATAAAGGGATGAAAAAAAACATATTCCTTGCAAATGGAACCAAAAGTGAGAAGGAGTAGCTATTCTTATTTCAGACAAAACAGACTTTAAAGCAACAGCAGTTAAAAAAGACAAAGAGGGACATTATATAATGATTTTTTAAAAATTAGTGCAATGGGAAAATATCACAATCCAAAATATACATGCACCTAACACTAGAGCTCCCACTTACCAAACAATTACTACTAGACCTAAGAAATGAGATAGACAGGAACACAATAGTGGAGGACTTCAATACTCCACTGAGAGCACTAGACAGGTCATCAAGAGAGAAAATCAACAAAGAAACAATAAGCTCAAATCATACCCTAGAACAAATGGACTTAACAGATATTTACAAAACTTTCTACCCAACAGCTGCAGAATATACATCCCATTAATCAGCACATAGAACATTATCCAAGACAGGCCATATGATATGGCACAAAACAAGTCTTAGTAAATTTAAGATAATCAAACTTATGTCAAGTACTCTCTCAGACCACAGGGAAATAAAACTCTTAAACTCCAAAAGGAACCCTCAAAAACCATGCAAATACATGGAAGTTAAATAATCTGCTCCTGAATGATCATTGTGTCAACAATAAAATCAAGATGGAAATGAAGTCTGAAAGTACACAAATAGATAATATAAGGTCACACCTCAGAGAACTAGAAAAACAAGAACAATCCAAACTCAAACCCAGCAGAAGAAAAGAAGTAACCAAGATCAGAACAGAACTAAATGAAATTGAAACAAACAACAAAAAGATAAATAAAATAAATGAAACAAAAAGCTGGTTCTTTGAAAATATAAATGAAATTGATTATTAGTGAGACTAACCAAGAAAAGAAGAGAGAATATCCAAATAAGCTCAATTAGAAATGAAACAGGAGATGTTACAACTGATACTACAGAAATACAAAAAAATCATCCAAGACTACTATGAACACTTCTATGTGCACAAACTGGAAAACTTGGAGGAGATGTATAAATTCCTGGAAATATACAACCCTCCTATATTAAACCAGAAAGATACAGGAACTCTAAACAGATGAATGACAAGCAGCAAGACTGAAACAATAATTTTTAAATTGCCAAAAAAATTCCATGACAAAACAGATTCATAGGTGAACTATATCAGACATTCAAAGAAGAATTGGTACCAATCCTACTGACACTTTTACAAAACACAGAAAAAGAGGTGATCATCCCTAAATCATTCTATGAAGCCAGTATCACCCTAAACCAACACCAGAAAAGACATAACAAAGAAAACTATAGACCAACATCCCTGATGAACATAGATGCCAAAATCCTCAATACAACACTAGCTAACTGAATCCAACAGCATATCAAATAGTTAATCCACCATGATCAAGTGGGTTTTACACCAGGAATGCAAGGATGGTTTAACATATGCAAGTCAATAAATGTAAAACACCACAGAAACAGAATTAAAAACAAAAATCACATGATTATCTCAATAGATGCAGAAAAAGCAGTTGACAAAATCCAGCATCGCTTTATGTTTAAAACCCTCAGCAAAATCAGCATGGAAGGGACACCCTTTAAGGTAAAAAAAAAAAAAAAAAGCCATATAAACAAACTCACAGACAACATTATACCGAATGGGAAAAAGTTGAAAACATTCTACCTAAGAACTAGAACAAGACAATGATGCCCACTTTAACCACTTCTACTCAACACAGTACTGGAAGTCTTAGCCAGACCAATCAGACAAGCGAAAGAAAGAAAGGGCATCCAAGTCAATAAAGAAGAAGTCAAACTGTAGCTGTTTGCTGATGATATGATCATATACTCAGAAAGCCCTAGAGATTAATCCAAAAAGCTCCTAGAACTGATAAATGAATTCAGGAAAGCTTCAGTATACAAAATTAATGTACACAAACAGTAGCTCTGCTATACACCAACTGCAACGAAGCTGAAAATCCAATCAAGAATTCAATTCCTTTTACTATCACTGCAAAAAATATAAGATATGCAGAATTATACCTGACTAAGGAGGTGGAAGTGAAAAATCTCTACAAGGAAAACTACAAAACACTGCTTAAAGATTTCACAGACAACACAAACAAATGAAAATACATCCCATGCTCACGGAGGCATAGAATCAATATTGAAAAAATGACCATAGTGCCAAAAACAATCTACAAATTCAACAAAATTTCCATCAAAATACCACCATCATTCTTCAGAAAACTAGAAAAAACAATCCTAAAATTCATATGGAACCAAAAAAGAGCCCACCTAGCCAAAGCAACCCTAAACAACCACACACACAGAGACGAAAAAAAAGAAATCTGGAAGTATCATATTACCTGACCTCAAACTATATCAAGGCAAAACAGTATGGTACTGGTATAAAAATAGGTACACAGACCAACAGAACAGAATAGAGAACCCAGAAATAAACCCAAATACTTACAGCCAACTGATCTTTGACAAAGCAAACAAAAACATGAAGTAGGGAAAGGACACCTATTCAACAAATAGTGCTGGGATAAGTGGCAAGCCACATGTAAAAGAATGAAACTGGATTCTCATCTCTCACCCTATGCAAAAATCAACTCAAGATGGATCAAATACTTAAATCTAAGACATGAAACCATAAAAATTCTAGAAGAAAACATCAGAAAAACCCTTCTAGACATTGGTTTAGACAAAGACTTCATGACCAAGAATCCAAAAGCAAATGCAACAAAAATAAAGATAAATAGAAGGACTTGATAAAACTAAAAAGCTTCTGCCCAGCAAAAGAAATGACCAGCAGACTAAACAAATAATCCACAGAGCAGAGAAAACATTTGCAGTCTATACATCTGACAAAAGACTAATATCTAGATCTACAAGGAACTCAAACATATCAGCAAGAAATCAAACAACCCCATCAAAAAGTGGGCTAAAGACATGAATAGACAATTCTCAAAAGAAGATATACAAATCACCAATAAACATATAAAAAAATGTTCAATGTCACCAATGAGCAAGGTAATACAAATCAAAACCACAATGTGATACCACCTTACTCCTGCAAGAATGGCAATAATGCAAAAATCAAAAAATAATAAGATATTGGTGTGGATGTGGTGAAAAAGGGAACATTTTTACACTGCTGGTGGGAATGTAAACTAGTAAAACCACTATGGAAAACAGTGTGGCGAGTCCTTAAAGAACTAAAAGTACCATTTGATCCAGGAATCCCACTACTGGGAATCTACCCAGAGGAAAAGAAATCATTCTACAAAAAAAGATACTTGTACAGGCACGTTTATAGCAACACAATTCACAACTGTTAAAATATGGAACCAGCTCAAATGTGCATCAGTCGAGTACATAAAGAATATTTGGTATATATACACCATGGAATACTACTCAGCCATAAAAAAGAACGAAATAATGGCATTTGCAGCAACTTTGATGAAATTGGAAACCATTATTCGAAGTGAAGTAACTTAGGCATGGAAAACCAAACATCATGTGTTCTCACTCATAAGTGGGAACTAAGCTATGAGCATGCAAAGGCATAAGAATAATACAATGGACTTTGGGGACTCGGGGAAAAGGGTGGAAGGGGGATCAAGGATAAAAGACTACACATTGAGTACAATGTAAACTGCTTGGATGATGGGTGCACCAAAGCCTCACAGTTCACCACTAAAAAAAATAAAAATAAATAATTTTAAAATTAAAAACATTTAAAAACTGGATATTTGATATTAAGGAATGATTTTTGTCATAATTTTATATACATGATATGATTAAATATATGTCTGTGTATGTGGTATGACCACATATATACATATACATACACTAAATGTAAAATATTTATATGGAGAGAATATTTCAATATATCTTTCTAAAAGACACACTTTATGTATAACAAAAAACACAAATATATGTGGTATATTTAGGAGTAAGTAGACTAAGTAAACCCTAATTAAGAGATAAAGCCTGATAGAAGAAGAGTGATTTTATGAAAGAAGAAAAAAGAACACAACCTTACCTTACACCTCTGGTGAATTTTTTCAACTTAGCCAGGATAAAAACAATTTGTGTGTGTGTGTGTGTGTGTGTGTGTGTGTGTGTGTGTGTGTGTGTGTGTGTGTGTCCTGTGTGTGTGTGTGTGTGTGTGTGTACATATATATGTGTATACATTCACAGAGATGTTCTAAAACAGGAGTTGCAAATTTTAGAAGCTATGTAGTTAAAACAAATGAGTGAAGCAGACTAAAAATAAGAAATTAAGGAGAAAATAGAGAGTGATGGGGACTATCATACCGAACGGTCTTTGTCCTCTGCTAAAGGTGGCACCAGCTGCTCAGCTCTAGCCAACAGTGAATATGCAGCAACACAGGCCCAGTTTTGTCTAATCACATGGATCTTCCCAAGTCAGAAATTCATATTTTTATGTGAAATCTTACAATTTTGAAACAATTGACAATCAATCTAATCTAATTTAATTATTATCTTCATGATCCCAACAAAATATATCTGATAGCTTGATCCATTGTATGTGCTGCCAGTTTGTAACCACTGGTCTAAGAGAAACTTAATATAACATGGCATGGTGGAAATGAAAGGAGGTGTATTCTAGCTTTTTCCTGATGACCGAAATTTATTTTGTTAACAGTCACTGAGATGAAAAAAGAAAGATTTCACTGGATTCACTGATACCTTTAGTGTATTTTTTGTGTAAATAAATTCTTGAAAGTAAGTTTTTTGTGGAAAGTTCATTTATTACTCTCTCTCTCTCTCTCTCTCTCTCTCTCTCTCTCATTCCAAGGCATGGCTCCACTAAACAAGGCTCTGCTAAATTAATTTGAAAGAGTTGTCATAAGCTTCAGTTTGAGTTGGTGAGTCAAATACACCAAAGTTAATTGACTTTACCTTTAACTTATATAGCCAGTTTGGGAAAAGATACAATATCCCAGTGTTAGCCAGGAAATTGTACTGGTTTACTCAGATTTATTTGAGCCCTTAAACCTATCCTAGTTCTTATACATGGCCATAGAGACCATCAACAGAGGAATTTAACCATGGAGGAGTTGTATGTAAGACATAGAAAAGACTACCAGAGGCCTTTCATCTTAATGCAACTATCTTTTTGGTTACTAGCATATGCATTACAGGATGCTAAGAGCCTCAAGTTTCTTATGTTCCTACTTTCTGCATGGATGCCAAATTTAAATTTTTAAATCTTATTATAATTCAAACATAACAAAAAAGCAAAGTAAAAATAACAAAATGTAAATTAGCAAAATAAAAGTTAATAGAAGTTAATCAAAGTTAAAACAACAAAAAAGTAAAGTCCAAGGCTCAAGGACGCTCACGTGAAGGAAAATGAGAGATTCTACTCACCAAGTCCCATGAGACACTCACTCACCCAATATTACCTCATGTCTGATATAAATTTGCTTAAGGAAAAATACACAAAATTAAGAAAGCTATACAAAAATAACTGGAATACAAGTAAGAATGTGGTAAGTATGTTTCAAATAAACCTATATAAAAGTTAAACAAGCTGATGTAAGTATGTTTTATTTAAATTCCCCATAACAATTTTTGCTTTTCCAAAATGAATAAATAAAATTTGCAAGGCAAAGAGATAGATAGTTTCAAAATTAAGAAATGTGGTTATTCGCTAGTGCATTCAAAGATTGCTTTACTATTCTCATCAGAAGCCGTTTTCTTAGATTCAGAAATCAAATATTAATAGAAAGTGGATTTTAAGCCTTGACTTACTATTTTTAATACTGCAATATTCAAAAGACAAACTTGATTTTTAGGAATTTCATATATATGAGTATTTTTAAAATTATATTTCCTAGCCTATTATTCTTAGCACTAAATATTCATAGGACTCAAGGTAGCTGGCAATGATAAACAGCACATGAATTTTACAACTGAAATCCCTAAGGACCAGAGAATTCTATTGGCCTGCCAGAGAGACAATTAGTCAAGTAATAAAAAGAGAGAGAGAACAATAAAGGTTAAAAGGAAGGAAGAAGGGAACCGAAGATATAGAGTAACTCAGCAGGCCAGTGTCTTTTATTTAACTGGAGCAGGGAAAGGGTAGATAAAGTATACAGCAGAAAAATTCAGGAACACTACAGCTGAAAAGTTTAAAGATTTTACATAATTTCTACATTCTTTGAAAAAGAAAGTTCTCAGGTGAAGCAAGACAGCTAAATAGAAGCCTCCGTCAATCATCCTCCCCACAGGAACATCAAATGAACAGCTATCCACACACACCAAAAAAGCACCTTAATAAGAACCAAAAATCAGGTGAGTGATCACTGTACCTGGTTTTAACTTCCTATTACTGAAAGAGGCACTTGAAGAGAGGAGGAAAAACAGTCTTAAATTGCCTAAGCCACTGCTCCCCCATCCTCAGGCAGAAGCTGTGTGGCACAGAAAAAGAATCTTTGCTCTTGGAGGAGGGAAAGAGTGCAGTGATTGTTGGACTGTGCATTGGAACTCAGTGCTGCCCTGTCACAGCAGAAAGCAACATTTAGCAGAAATCAGCCAGTACCCCCAGAAGGAACATTTAGACCAGCCCTAGTAAAAGAGAATTACCTATTCCAGTAGTTAGAACCTGGGTGTCAGCAAGCCTCACCACCATGGACAAAAGGGCTCTGGTGTCCTAAATAAACCTGAAAGATAGTCCAGGCTACAAGAACTGTAATTCCTGGGAAAATCCTGGTGCTATGTTGGGCTCCCAGACAGTGTGAGAAACCAGTCAGGGCAGCCAAGGGAATGCTTGCGCATCCCTCCCCTAACCCTAGGCAGTGCAGCTTACAGCAACAAAAATGACACCTTCCTTCCTCCAGAGGAGAGGAGAGGGAAGACTGATGGACTTTCGCTTGCAATTGGATACCAGCTCAGCCACAGTAGAAGAGGGCGCCAGACAGAGTCCTAAGGCCTCATTTCAGGCCTTAGCTCCCCAGTGACATTTCTAGACATACCCTGGGCAAGACAGGAACCTGCGGCCTTCAAAGGAAGGGCAGGATGCATCATTTGCTGAGTAATGAGCCTGTGGGCCCTGAATAATCAGCAGCTATATCCAGGCAGTGGGCCTTAGGTGAGAATCAAAACATGCTGGCTTCAGGTGTCACCCACCACATTCCCAGCTGCGGTGGCTACGGGGAGGAACTCCTTCTACTGGAGAAAAAGAGAGGGAAGAATAATGTTGAATAATGGTGATTTGTCTTTCACTCAAGTACCAACTCAGCCACAGAGGGGCACAGTACCAAATGGACTCTTGGAATAAGCTATTCCAGGTGTATAGCGCACCAGGTAGATTCCTAAGGTTTCCAGGCCCTAGCTCCCAGATGGCATCTCCAGACTTGCCCAGGAATGAAGTGAACTCACTGCCCTAAAGGGAAGAACACAAGCCTTACTGACTTAGCCACCTGCTGACTGTAGAATCCTAGGGACTTGAGCAAACATAGGCAGTAGCCATGTAGTGGTTATTGCAGGCCTTTAGTGAGATCCAGGGATATGCTGGCTTCAGGTCTGATCCAGCACAGTCCCAGTGGTGGTGGCCACATAGGTTCTTAGGCCACCACTTCCTCAGCTCAGGGTAGCTCAGTACAGAGAAAGAGACTCTGTCTGTAACAAAATCAGGGAAGAGAGTAAGCGTTTTGCCTGGTAATCCAGAAAATTATTCCAGATTTTATCCAAAACAACCAAGATGGTACCTATTGAAGTCTGGAAGAGTCACAGCATTAATGGGTTTCAGGTGCCCCCAAATGCACATACAATTGCAGTAGCCATAAAATCTTAGATCACAATACCTAAGTCCCTTCAATACCTGGAAAACCTTCCAAAAAAAGGACAAGAATAAACAAGCTCAGACTGCAAAGACTACAATAAACACCTAACTCTTCAATGCCCATACACCAACGAAAATCTACAAGTATCCAGACCATTCAGAAAGACATGACATCACACAATGAACTAAATAAGTCACCAGTGACCAATCCTGGAGTCACAGAGATATGTGATCTTTCAGACAGAGAATTCAAAATAGCTGTTTTGAGGAAAGTCAGCAAAATTCAATATAACACAGAGAAGGAATTCAGAATGCTATCAGGTAAATTAAACAAATTAAAATAAATAACAAGTATCAAGCAGAAATTCTGGAGTTGAAAACTGAAATTGATATACTTAAAAATACATCAGAGTCTCTTAATAGCAAAATCGATCACACAGAAGAAAGAATTAGTGAGCTTGAAGGCAGGCTATTTGAAAACACAGAGTCAGAGGGGAAAAAACAAAAAAGAATTAAAAAGAATTAAGCATGCCTACAAGATCTAGAATATAGCCTCAAAGGGCACATCTAAGAGTTATTAGCCTTAAAAAGGAGGTGGGGGGGGGGAGTAAACAGTTTATCAAAGGGATAATTAAAAAGAATTTCCCAAAGCTAGAAAAAGACATTAATATTCAAGTACAAGAAGGTTATAAAAACCAAGCAGATTTAACACAAAAAAGGTTATCTAAAAGCATTTAATAATCAAACTCTCAAAGGTCAAGGATAAAGAAAGGATCCTAAAAGCAGCAAGAGAAAAGAAACAAATAATGGAGCTCCAATACATCTGGCAGCAGACTTTTCAATGGAAACCTTACAAGCCAGGAGAAATAAGCATGACATATTTAAAGTTTAGGAGGAAAAAAGAACTTTTGCCCTAGAATAGTGTATCTGGCTAAAATATCCTTTAAACATGAAGGAGAAATAAAGACTTTCCCAGACAAACAAAAGCTGAGGGATTTCATCATCATTAGACTTGTCGTACAAAAAAATGCCAAAGGGAGTTCTTCAATCTAAAAGAAAAGGACACGAATGAGCAGGAAGAAATCACTAGGATGTACAAAACTCACTGTTAGCAGTAACTACACAAAAAGACACAGAATGTTATAACACTGTAATTGTGGTATGTAAACTACTCCTATCTTGAGTATAAAGACTAAAAGATGAACCATCAAAAATAATAATCACAACAACTTTTCAAGACAAAGACAGTATAATAAGATATAAATAGAAACAAAAAAATTTTTAAGGGGATGGGACTTAAAGTGCAGAGTTTTTATTAGTTTTCTCTTTACTTGTTCGTTTATGCAATCAGTGTTGTCATTAGTTTAAAATACAGGTATCGATCGACTTACAAGCTATGCAACTTACGACCAATAGACTTTACGACCACAATCGCTAGCCACGACTGCTCCGCATCTGGCAGCGCAAACATTGCCCAGTTGGGCGTACGACAGTGCGGACCAGCTTCTGGCAGCACTACCATCTCCACGTGCACCATTTCAACTGTACATATAGCCTACTCAACTTACGACCAAATCGTGTTACGACTGTTCCATGGGCCTGACCGTGGTCGTAAGTCGAGCACTGCCTTTAATGGGTTATAAGATTTTAATTGCAAGCCCCATGGTTAACTTCAAATCAAAAAACATATGAGGAACACAAAAAATAAAAAACTAGAAATCAAAACATACCACACCACAGAAAAACATCTTCACTAAAAGCAAAACAAGGATAGAAAGAAAGAAACCACAAAATAATCAAAAAACAAATAACAAAATGGCAGAAGTCCTTACTTATGCATAAATTTGAATGTAAATGGAATAAACTCCCCAATCAAAAGATATCATAAGAAAACAAGATCCAAGAATCTGTTGTGTATAAGAAACACACTTCTGGCTACATACGGTGGTGGCTCATATCTATAAACCCTGCACTTTGGGAAGTCAAGGAGAGAAGATTGGTTGAGCTCAGGAGTTCAAGACCAGCCTGGACAACAAAATGAGATTCTGTCCCTACAAAAATAAAATAAAATAAAATAAAAAGCTGGGTGTGGCTGCACATACCTGTAGTCCCAGAGACTCAGGAGGCTGAGGCAAGAGGATTGCTTCAACCCAGGAGATCAAGACTGAGTGAGACATGATCATGCCACTGTACTCCAGCCTAGGTGACAGAGTGAGACCCTGTCCAAATAAAGGGAAAAAGTAAAAACACTTCACCTATAAAGACACACATGGACTAAAAATAAAGGAATGAAGAAAGGTATTCCATGCAAATAGAAACACAAAAAGAGCAAGAGTCACTATATTTATATCAGACAAAAAAAATTTCAAGAAAAAAAACTATGAAAGAGACAAGGTCATGATCTAATGATAAAGGGGTCAATTCAGCAAGAGGATAAAACAATTAGAAATATATGTACCCAACACTAGAGCACCTAGATATACAAAGAAAATATTATTAGAGCTAAAGAGAGAGATAGACACCAATACAATAATAGCTACAGATTTCCACACCCCGCTTTTAGCACTGGACAGATAAACCATACAGAACATCAACATCAACAAAGAAACATCAGCTGTAATCTGCACTATAGACCAAATGAATCTAACAGATATTTACAAAACATTTCAACCAATAGCGGAAGAACCAAATTTTTCTCCTCAGCATATGCCTCATTCTCAAGGATAGACCACATATTAAGACACAAAACAAGTCTTTAAATTTTTTTTTTTCTTGAGACGGAGTTTCGCTCTTGTTACCCAGGCTGGAGTGCAATGGCGCGATCTCGGCTCACCGCAACCTCCGCCTCCTGGGTTCAGGCAATTCTCCTGCCTCAGCCTCCTGAGTAGCTGGGATTACAGGCACGCGCCACCATGCCCAGCTAATTTTTTGTATTTTTAGTAGAGACGGGGTTTCACCATGTTGACCAGGATGGTCTCGATCTCTCGACCTCGTGATCCACCCGCCTCGGCCTCCCAAAGTGCTGGGATTACAGGCTTGAGCCACCGCGCCCGGCCTCTTTAAAATTTTTTTGAAATAAAATTATATCAAGTGTCTTCTCTGAACACAAGGGAATAAAAGTAGAACTCGAGAACAAGAGGAATTTTGGAATCTATAGAAACACATGTAAATTAAACACTATGCTCCTGAATGACCAGTAGGTCAATGAAGAAATTAAGAAAAAAAAATGAACATTTTCTTAAAACAAATAAGAAAGATACAACATACCAAAACCTATGGGATATGGCACTAGCAGTACTAATGGGAGAGTTTATTGCCATAAGAACTTACATCAAAAAAGTAGAAAAACTTAAAATTGACAACCTAATGCTACATCTTAAAGAACTGGAAAATCAAAGCCAAGAAAAAAACAAAATTAATAGAAAAAAAAGTAATAAAGATTAAAGAAGAAACATTTGAAATTGAACTGAAGAAAGATATAAAAGATTAACAAAACAAAAAACTTGGCTCTTTGAAAAAGATAAACCAAACTGACAAATTTTTAGCCAGACTAAGACAAAAAGACAAGACTCAAATAAATAAAATCAGAGATGAAAAAAGGAGACACTAAAACTGATACGGCAGATATTTAAATGCTCATTAGAGGCTATTATGAGCAACCATATGCCAATCAAATGAAAAACCTAGCAGAAATGCATAAATTCCTAGACACATACAACCTACGAAGATTGAACCACTGAAAAATCCAAAACCTAAACAGAACTATAATAAGTAATGAGGTAGAAGCCATAATAAAAAGTCCCCAGCAAAGAAAACCCCAAGACCCAATGGCCTCACTGCTGAATTTTACCAAACATTTAAAAAACTAGTACCAATCCTGCTCAAACTATTTTGAAAAACAAAGGAGAAGGGAATACTTCTAAACTCATTCTACGAGTCCAGTATTACCCTGATACCAGAACTACATAAATATGCATCTAGGGGGAAAAAAATAAAACACTACATGCTAGTATCCCTGATGAGCAAACACTGATGCAAAAATCTTCCACAAAATACTGGCAAACTGAAGTCATTCATCAGGACCAAGTGGAATGTATCCCAGCGATGCAAGGATGGATCAACATATATAAATCAATCAATATGATACATCATATCAACAAAATAAAGGACAAAAACCATATAATCATTTCAATTGATGCTGAAAAAGCATTTGATAAAATTCAACATCCCTTCATTATAAAATAAAATAACTCAAAAAACTGAATATAGAGGGAATATACCTCGATACAACAAAAAACCTATATGACAGACCACAGGTAGTATCATGCTGAATAGGGAAAAACTGAAAGCCTATCCTCTGAAATCTGGAACACAACAAAGATGCTCGCTTTCACCACTGTTATTCAACATATTAATGAAAGCCCTACCCAGAGCAATCAGTCAAGAGAAAAAAAAATAAAGGGCATCAAATTGTAAAGGCAGAAGTCAAATTATTCTTATTTATAGATGATCTTATAAAAAAATCTAAAGACTCCACTAAAAAACTATTAGAACTGATAAATAAAGTTGTAGGGTACAAAATCCACATACAAATATCAGTAGCATTTGTATATGCCAACAATGAACAATCTAAAAAAGAAATCAAAAAAACTAATTCCATTTACAATAGTCTCAAATGCAATTAAGTACCAAAATATTAACTTAAGAAGTGAAAGCTCTCTACAGTGAAAACTATGAAATGTTGAATGAAGAAATTAAAGAAGAAAATAAATCAAAAAATAAAAAGACATTCAACGTTCATGGATTGGAAGAATCAATATTATTAAAATGTTCATACTACCCAAAGCAATCTACAGATTCAATGCAATCTCTATCAAAATACCAATGAGATTCTTCCCAGAAACAGAAAAAACAATCCGAAAATTTGTATGGAATCACAAAAAAAAAAAAAAAAAAAAAAAAAAAAAAAAAAAAAAAAAAAAAAAAAAAAAAGACCAGAAGAGCCAAACCTATACTAAGAAAAAAGAACAAAACTGGAGGAATCACATTACCTGACTTTAAATTATACTTTAGAGCTATAGTAACCAAAATAGCATGGTACTAGCATAAAAACAGACACAAAGACCAATGAGATAGAATAGAGAACCCAGAAACAAATCCACACATATACAATGAAATTATTTTCAACAAAGGTGCCAAGAACAAACATTGGGGAAAGACAGTCTCCTAAGTAAATGGTGCTGGGAAAACTGAATAACCATATGCAGAAAAATAAAACTAGACCTCTATCTCTTGCCATATACAACAATCAAATCAAAATAGATTCAAGACTTAAACCTAAAAAAAAAAATCAAACTATGAAGCTACTACAAGAAAATGTTTGGGATACTCTTCAGGACACTGAATTGGGCAAATATTTTTGGAGCAATATCTCACAAGTTCAGGCAACCAAAGTAAAAATGGACAAATGGGATCACATCAAGTTAAAAAGCATCTGCAAACCAAAAGATATAATCAACAAATTTAAGAGGCAACTCATAAAATGGGAGAAAATATTCGCAAACTACACATAACACAGAGAAGGAATTCAGAATTCTATCAGATAAATTTAACAAAAAGATTTGTTAAATTTATTTATTTGTTAAAGGGATTAATAAACTGAATATATAAGGAGCTCAAACAACTTTACAGGAAAAAAATCTAATAATCTGATCAAAAAATGGGCAAAAGATTTGAATAGATATTTTTCAAAGTAAGACATACAAATGGCAAACAGGCATATGAAAAGGTGTTCGACATCACTGATCATCAGAGAAGTGCAAATCAAAACTACAATGAGATATCATCTCACCCAGTTAAAATGTCTTATATCAAAAAGACAGGCAATAACAAATTCTGGAGAGGATGTAGAGAAAAGGGAACCCTCGGATACTACTGGTAGGAATGTAAATTAATACAACCACTATTGAGAACAGTTTAGAGGTTCCTCAAGAAACTAAATATGGAGCTACCTATGATCCAGCAATCCCACTGCTGGGTATATAATGAAAAGAAAGGAAATCAGTATATTGAAGAAATATCTGGACCCCTTTGTTTATGCAGCATTGTTTACGATAGCTACGATTTGGAAGCAACCTAAGTGTCCAACAACAGATGAATGGATTTTTTTTAATGTGGTACATACATACAATAGAGTGCTATTCAGCCATAAAAAGAATGAGATCTTGTCATTTGCAACAGTGTGGATGGAACTGGAGATCGTTATGCTAAGTGAAATAAACCAAGCACAGAAAAACAAATATCATCATATGTTCTCACTTATTTGTGGGATCTACAAATCAAAATAACTGAACTCATGGACATAGAAAGAACAATGTTTACAAGAGGCTGGGAAGGCTATTGGGAGGCTGGGCATAGTTAATCGGTTAAAAAAAAAACTGGAATGAATAAGATCTGCCATAAGATCTGCTATTGTGATAGCCAAATAGGGTGACTACAGTCAATAATAATTGTACATTTTAAAATAACTTATGAGTGTAATTAGATTGTTTGTAATTCAAAGGATAAATGCTTGAGGGGAAGGATACCCCATTCTCCTTGATGTGCTTGTTTCACATTGCATACCTGTATTAAAACATCTCATGTACCCTAATAAATAAATACACTTACTACATACCCACAATTTTTTTAACTTTTAATAAATAAATAAATAAAAATTAAATTAGCACTATAAGGACATTTAGCTTGCTAGGACAACAACAAAGGTAATTTATCTATCCTCCTGATAATACTTAATCCTGTTTTTGAAAACTAACTAATAAAAACTGTTAAGCTTTCAAAATATGTATATGTTCCAAGAAGACATCAACAGGATAAGGATGCTTTTGTCACCCTAAAAGCAAGAAGCTCATTCCCAGAGCTTTTTAAGTGTATAGTGAGTTTTCAAGGGTGACTTGGTAACTTTTGATAACCTAAATGTGAAACTGCATTAAAATTATATACCTGAAGAAAAGTATATTTTATCAGAATCACATGTAATGTGCCAACTTGAAACCACCTTGATAATAAGGATGTACAAGTAATAAAGAAAAAATATGCCCTTGTTTGTTTCCACCAAAAAGTAATTTGACCTTGGAATCATAATTTGGTTCATTAGTTAGTTACAACACCCATTGTCTCAGAACATAACCACTTCTAATTTCCATTAAAAATATATACAGTACTTCAGTTGTCTATTAGGTTCCTTAATTGAAGAAACTCAATCGAATTAAAGATACACTGATCCAGTCACAACGTAAAATCTCCCAGAAATAGAAAAGCTATAATCACTACAACACAACTTGAAATTAGTCCCAAACTGGCAAATTTAAAGGAAGAAACATTCCTCTTTCTTAAGGATTTATTAAATCAAGTTCTAGGTATTAATAAAAAGAGTAAACTAGATCATGAGACCCTCAAAATATAGGGGAAAGTTGCTTTCTTGAAGCTGAATCCTAGACTATGCATGGTTTATATTAAATTGAAGCAAAACAATCAGTCTCATCAGAGAAAAGAATAAAAATTACCTACCTCTTTTATTAAAGCATTTGATTTTCAACCAGCTATATAATATGTGTGATGCAAATCAAAGACCCCACAATTTGATAAACCTAAACTGAGATAAAAGCTTTGTAGTCTTTTATAGGAAAGTTTAAAACATTTACAATTGCTAGTAAGCTGCAAAAAGGTTACTAGCATTTCTCATAATCACTGCTATTCTTCTGGTGGTACATCATTGGTAATGACACTACTAAGATGAGAAGTTACAGTATTACAGCATAGAATCATACTTCCAATTTTTATCAAAATTATTTTAAGTTCTTCCTAATATATTTATGACACTGGGACTGATGTCCCATCCAAATACATTTATAAAATTGTTTTTGTAAAGTACCCGCAGTAGTTACATGACTGGAGAAGATCTTTAAACATGTATAAATCTATATGTCTAACAGAATGAAAGGCACCAATTAATCCAATTAGTTAGTGAAGACAGTTTCTCCTATACTATATGCATTACATATACCTCACAACCTTATTGGAAAAAGGACTAGTATTTCCATTTTAAAGATGAAAACTGGGTTAAAGAAACACTATTATACACTAATTGGAAGAGCTGAATGTTTTAAATCTGATCTTTGTAATTTCAAAATCCATGCCCTATTTACTATATCATGCTGTCAACAGGGACAGATACATCCAAGTGAGGTTTTAAAGGCTGGTGGTGGTGGCTCACACCTGTAATCCCAGCACTTTGGGAGGCCAAGGCAGATGGATCACGAGTTCAAGAGAACAAGACCATCCTGGCCAACATGGTGAAATCCCATTTCCACTAAAAATACAGAAATTAGCTGGGCTTGATGGTGCGTCCCTGCAGTCCCAGATACTCGGGAAGGTGAGGCAGGAGAATCGTGTGAACCCAGGAGGCTAAGGCTGCACTCCAGCCTGGCTAAGTGGGACTCTGTCTCAAAGAAAAAGAGAAACAAAACAATCTAAGGGCCAGCATTTGCTTTGGACCTGCTCTAGCACAAATGTTATTATATCAACCCTTTTCACCAAACTATTTCTACTTTCAAGATCAGTTTCCTAAACAGACCTCATAAGTAATAAACAGAGGATTTCTTTCCTTTTTTTCCTTTTTTTTTTCTTTGAGACAGAGTCTTGCTCTGTGCAATGGCACAATCTCAACTCACTGCAACCTCCTGGGTTCAAGCAATTCTCCTGCCTCTGCCTCCCAAGTAGCCAGGACTACAGGTGCCTGCCACCACACCCAGCTAATTTTCGTATTTTTAGTAAAGATGAGATTTCACCATGTTGGCCAGGCTGGTCTTGAGTTCCTGACATCAGGTGATCCACCCACCTCGGCCTCCCAAAGTGCTGGGATTACAGCCATGAGCCACCGTGCCTAGCCCAAAGAGTTTCTTAATTTGAGCTTCAGGATTTTATACCTTGAAATCATTTTAAATTTTTCTGTGCTTACACATAGTGTGCATTTCCATGAGGAAGAATTCACTGGTTTTTATCAGTTAATCAAGGGAATTTATAACTACAGAAATGTTTAAGAATCTGAGGAGAGAGCAAGAAATGCAGTCTATAGCTCTGTTAATAGGTGTGCAATCTTAACATTCTAAGTAAGCATTATTCTCTCACCTCCACAACTTTCCAATGTACATGTTGCTTTCTCTGCCCTTCTTTACTTCTCTCCACACTTCTGCCTACCACCTTCAGTGGGCTAATTCCTTCTCATCACTCAAGACTCAATTAATGTGTCCCTTATTCTAATCTAAGACACCTTCCTGAACTACTACCACATCCCCCAGGCTTTCAGGGAATCATTCTCTGGCCTCAGAATTCTATGTTGCCTGATTGATAATTTTCTAGCTCTATTTCTCCTCCACTAGAATAGGAGCTCCTTGAAGGCAATGACTTTTTCTAATACAGCTCTAAATTTCTAGAGTTTAGCACAATGCTTGTTACACAGAAGGTATTTAATATAGTTTAGAATGAACAAGTAATTTTAAAAATAAATAAAAATCCTGGGAAACAGACTGAGACCCTGCTCTACAAAATATTTAAAAATTAGTTGGGTGTGGTGACATGTGCCTGTAGTTCCAGTCAGTTGTGAGGCTGAGAATGAGGCAACCACTTGAGCTGGGAAATCAAGGCTGCAGTGAGCCATGATCATGCCAATGCATTCCAGCCTGGATGACAGTGCAAGACCCTGTCTCAAAACATAAACAAATATACCCAAAGCAAACCTAAGCAAAAAAACAAAGCCAGAGGTATCACATTACCTGACTTCAAACTATGCTATAATGCTACAGTAACTAAAACAGCATGATACCAGTACAAAAAACAGACACACAGACCCATGGAACACAACAGAGGAACCAGAAATAAAGCTGCACACCTACAACTATCTGATCTTTGACAAAATAGACAAAAACAAGCAATAGGGAAATGACTCCCTATTCAATAAATAGTGCTGGGATAACTGGCTTGCCATATGCAGAAGATTGAAACTGGACCCCCTTCCTTTCACCATATACAAAAATCAAAGAAAGATGGATTAAAGACTTAAGTGTAAAACCTAAAACTATAAAAACCCTAAACAAAAACCTAGGAAATACCATTCTGGAACTAGGCCCTGGCAAAGATCTGATGATGAAGACATGAAAAGCAATTGCAACAGAAATGAAAATTGACAAGTGTGACCTAATTAAACTAAAGAGCTTCTGTACAGCCAAAGAAACTATCAACAGAGTAACCAGACAACCTACAGAATGTTAGAAAATTTTTGCAAACTATGCATTTGACTAAGGTCTAATATACAGAATCTAAAAGGAACTTAAATAAATTAACAGGCTAGGCACAGTGGCTCACACCTGTAATCCTAGCACTTTGGGAGGCCAAGGTGGGCAGATCACCTCATGTCAGGAGTTCCAGACCAGCCTGGCCAACATGGCAAAACCCCATCTCTACTAAAAAATACAAAAATTAGCCAGGTATGGTGGTGTATGCCTGTAATTCCAGCTATTCATAAGGCTGAGGCAGGATAATCCATCTTGGGCAACAGAGTGAGACTTTGTCTCAAAAAATATGATAAATAAAAATAAAAATAATGGGCTGGGCATGGTGGCTCATGCCTGTAATCCCAGCACTTTGGGAGGCCGAGGTGGGCAGATCACAAGGTCAGGAGTTTGACACCAACCTGGCCAACATGATGAAACCCTGTCTCTACTAAAGATACCAAAAATTAGCCAGGCCTGGTGGTATGTGCCTATAATCCCAGCTACTCGGGAGGCTGAGGCAGGAGATCACTTGAACCCAGGAGGCAGAGGTTGCAGTGAGCCAAGATCATGCCATTGCACTCCAGCCTAGGCAACAGGGCAAGACTCTGTCTAAAAATAATAATAATAATAATAATCGGGCAAAGAAGATGAACAGACACTTCTCAGAAGACATACATGCAGCCAAAAAGTATATGAAAAAATGCTCAACATACACATACATGTGGTCATATGATAAATGCTCAACATCACTAGTCATTGGAGAAATGAAAATCAAAAGCACAATGAAATACCATTTCACACCAGTCAGAATGGCTATTACTAAAAACCAAAAAACAACAGATGCTGGTGAGGCTGCAGAGAAAGGGGAACACATACACATTGCTAATATGAATATAAATTAGTTCAACTGCTGTAGAAAGCACTTTGGAGATACCTCAAAGAACTGATAACAGAACTACCATTTGATCCAGCAGTCCCACTACTGAGTATATAACCAACGAAATATAAATTGTTCTACCATAAAGACACATGCACACATATGTTCATCGCCACACTATTCACAATAGCAAAGATATGAAATCAACCCAAAGCCCATCAACAGTGGACAGGAAAAAAATGTGCTATATCACAGAATACTGCACATAAAAAAGAAAGCCATAAAAAGGAACAAGTCCTTTGCAACAACATGGGTGGAACTGGAAGCCATTATACTAAGGGAATTAACACAGGAACAGAAAACCAAGTACTGCACATTCTCACTTATAAATGGAAGCTAACCACTAACTACACATGGAGACAAAGAAGGGAACAATAGACACTGAGATACGCTTGAGGGTGGAGGGTGGCAGGAAGCTGAGGATTGTAAAACCACCTGTTGGATACTATGCTTATTACCTGGGTGATGAAATAACATGTACACCAAACCCCAACAACATGCAATTTATCCATATAACAAACCTATACATGTACCCCTGAAGCTAAAATAGAAGTTGAAAAGGAAAAAAGTTAAAATAAATAAATAAATACATACATACATACATAAAATAAAACAGCCCATACATACTAATTTCTTCCACAAAGCCACCACACAGAGATTCATCTATTACTCCAGAAAGAAAGACAAGCAAACTGGCCAGGCCTGGTGGCTCATGCCTGTAATCCCAGCACTTTGGGAGGCCAAGGTGGGGGGATCACCTGAGGTCAAGAGTTCAAGACCAGCCTGACTAAAATGGAGATTTGTATGGCTTTCTTTTTTCTGTCTCTACTAAAAATACAAAATTAGCCAGGTGCAGTGGCACATGTCTGTTATCCCAGCTACTTGGGAGGCTGAGGCAGGAGAACTGCTTGAACCCAGGAGGCAGAGGTTGCAGTGAGCAGAGATCATGCCATTGCACTCCAGCCTGGGCAACAAGAGTGAAATTCTGTCTCAGAAAAAACAAAGAAAGAAAAGAAAAGAAAGACAAGCAAACTATAATTATTGGCAGGTTGCTTTTGATGTTCCCTTCCCCTAGTCTCAGATATTTATTTCCATAAGATTGTTCAAAATATTTATTTAGGAATTTACAATCTTACATAAAAGTTTGCAATCCTATATAAAATTTCAGAAGTCCTTTTGTGTTTGTTTTGTTTTCCTTCAGTTGACATGAAAGTACATTTTTTCCAAGTCTGTTTAGAGAATCAAAAGTACACAACCAGTGATTCTCAAATATATATAACAAATAAAAAACATTCTCCTTTGGACTTTGGAAAAAGAGAAATTTCTTTTATGGATCTCATTAAATAAATGAGGAATATAAAAAGCAAAGATTAGCATATTCTCATGTGGTGAACATTATCAATGCATTACTACAAGCTTTTAAAGTTGCAATAATTTTTATAAACAGAAACATCAAACTCATCTAAGAATAAAATTTTTCCTTAAATCCATATTAAAATTAATGACTACTCCATTGCTGAAATTTAACAATTAATAAAAATACTCTAAACTCACATAAAACTGTGCTGTTCTTAAATGACTCAAAGACAAAGCCATGACTTTGTTTAGAATATATATGCAAAATATTCACATCCTTTGACCATCTTAATATATACAGATCTTTAGTATCTTTCATTGAAAGTGACACTGACCCACGATGCTGAAACTGAAGCAAATTACAACATTCATAGATCTCAGAAATATAGGTATTATCAAAGATCCTTAGAAGAAACAAGCACATAAACTTTCTGTCAAAAAATAGTGTTTTCTGTACTAACACTTTTGAAATCTTAATAAAGTTATAGCTCACTTATAATATAGAAAATCTAAAAGTGACTAATATATTTTAAACTTTTGAAAATATTTCCAAAAATGAATAAAATTACGTAAGTCCACATTCCCTTTTCCATAATTCTAAAATCACCAAATATCTAACTTTGGCACCAAAACTAATTTGATAGCAAAACTCTACCCAAATTTATGTGACTCCATTTATAATTTTTATTCACTTACTGTGAATGTGATTTTTTTTTTTTTGAGATATAGTCTGGCTCTGCTGCCAGGTTGGAGTGCAGTGGCATCATCTTGGCTCATTGCAACCTCCAACTCCCAGGTTCAAGTAATTCTCCTGCCTCAGCCTCCCAAGTAGCTGGGACTACAGGCACATGCCACAGCACCTGGCTAATTTTTGTATCTTTTGTAAAGACAGGGTTTCACCAGGATGGTCTCCAGCTCTTGACTTCGTGATCCATCTGCTTCGGCCTCCCAAAGTGCTGGGATTACCGGTGAATGTGATATTGGTGTGCTTGATTACATGGTACTATTTCATACCCCACTGGGGGGTATTAGGTAATTGACAGTACATATGCAGTATTGCCCTTCCATAATAAAAGAAATCTGAGTTCTGAAATATATTTGCATCCACCCTGCCAGATAAGGGACTGCAGACCTGGATTTCCTCTTCTTTTAAAGGTGATTTTCTACTATGCCTTTAAGAAAAATATATTGGCCGGGCATGGTGGCTCACACCTGTAATCCCAGCACTTTGGGAGGCCAAGGCGGGTGGATCATGAGATCAAGAGATCGAGACCATCCTGGTCAATATGGTGAAACCCCGTCTCTACTAAAAACAAAACAAAACAAAAAATAGCTGGGCATGGTGGCGCGCGCCTGTAATCCCAGCTATTCAGCAGGCTGAGGCAGGAGAATTGCTTGAACCCAGGAGGTGGAGGTTGTGGTGAGCTGAGATCTTGCCATTGCACTCCAGCTTGGGTAACATGAGCGAAACTCCATCTTAAAAAAAAAGAAAAGAAAAGAAAAATATATTATCTTTCTCTCTCTCTCATTCTTTCTCTCTTTCTCTCTCTCTCTCTCTCTCTCTCTCTCTTTCTCACACACACACACACACGCACACACACACACACCAATTAAGATATCATTTCTTTGGGAGTGTAAGACATTGTATACTTTCCATACCTTATCTCTAATTCTCACCATAAAAGTAGCTGTTATTATTCCCAATTAAAAAAGACAAAAACTAAAACAAAAAAGGCTTAACTATTACTTTGCCCAACTAACACAAGCTATCAAATAATATTCTCATTTCTAAGGTTTTTAAATTTTCAACATTCTGCCCATAATTGGTTTCAGATTCATGCAGAACTGCTGAGTGATCAAGGTACAGTCCATTTTAACAGACTGCATTATTTTTTTTAAAAATCTGTCTATACAGACCTCCACAAAATTACCTGACAAAATAGAAAAACAAATTATTTTACAAGCTAATTAAAACAAAAGCTTTTTATGATAGCTGAAACAGAGAAAGATGAAGCTAAGAAAAAGAAGCAGGTGCAATCTAGCATGAGACTAATACTTCTACATTTAATTAACTGAAAATTTTTCTTTCTTATTAGTATTGATAATCAAATTTATAGGGAAAAAGAAAAGTCCTGACAATTGTGTCCCCATTTCAAAGCACAAGATTTAAAAGAAGAAACCTTTTGTAAATCTGACCTTCTTACAGAGCTATGTACATGTTCTGTAAGAAACTTGAATATAAGAAATTTCATATACTTTACATATAAAAGCACGCTTAAGATATCTTAAGTGTCCATTCATTCCTCCAAGAAATTCCTCAAAATCTACCTCATACAGACAAGTCCCATGATACACAGTTCAGGTAACAATTCTACATTCTCTAAAACTTAATGTCTGCCTTTCTTCTGATAGCAAAGCAGTGAAAAACCAATGAAGAAAAAATAGAATTTCTTATATGTTTACATAGTTGCTTTTATATGTAAAGTATATGTAATAAATTTGAATTTTTTTTATATTCAAGCTTCAAGTGAACTAAGGACATAACATTTATTGGACACTTCAAGTATATTATTTCTAATATTCACAATTATCCTGCAAATATCACCCCCATTTTACAAATGAGGAAACTGAAGATTAGTAAACTTGAGTCCAAGGTCCATATCTAATAAGTCACAGAAGTAGGGTTTATACAAGGATCTAAGCCCAGTTCTTTCCATTTCACCTTGCTAGAATATGCTTAGCTTAGAATATTTCCTGTAAGGCAGGAATTTTCATCATGGCTATGATTTCTTCAGAATGTGGTATGTTGTAACAGAAACAGAAAGCCAAATCATGAATCTGGATAATATTTAAATCGTAAAAAAAACTAATCTCCACTAATTCTTTGCAGATCTTAATCGAGTTGTCAACTTCTCTGTGCTAAAACTTTTCCACATATAAAACATAGGGAATACCTTAGAGAGTTGGTATGAGACTGAAGTAAAATGTATAAAGCACTTAATACAATGTGTGGTACAAAATAAACACTTCATAAATGTTAGCTATTTCAAGTGAGATGAGAAATTACCAGATGGCTATATTTTGTACCAAGTGACTCCAGCCAGCAATAGCTGGATACCTAATCCAAAAACAGTCAATCCAGACACTGGACTATGATTTAGTGGTAAAAGATGATGAAAGTCAATAAAACTTCTCTCTCTTGGAAATTTGAATTAAACAAAGACTGAGGCATTTATTTGCCTAAATGGCCTAGCTTTTCACCATCATCCATTTCCTACCATTAATGTTACCAATGACCTCTCTGTTACAAAATCCAGTTTTTTAGCCTTCATTTTGCATTGCTTGACAGCATTCAGTCTATGAGTATGCCATTTATCTTGAAACATTCCTTTGGTTGTACGCTGATCTCTTCAGTCCCTTTGGAAGGCACTGAAATATTGCAGCTACTAAACACTTCATCCCAGGCCTCTTCTCCCTCTAGGCAATTTCATCCACAACCATGGCTTGAGTAGTTATTTCTATGTCAAGATCATTATCTCTATGCCAGTTTAGACTTTTCTTGTAAATTCAACTGCCTTGTCAATCTCTCTGCTTATTTGGATGTCCTAAAGATAACTCAATCTCCATACATTTAAAACCAAATTCATGATCTTTTCTCTCACACCTAGCCATACCCCTTCCAATGCTCCCTATCCTAGTAACGGCACCACTAACTATCCAGTCGCACAATTAGAAAATGAGAAGTCTTTGATACTTCCTTCTCCATCATCCTCATATTTCACTAAGTCCTATTAATTTTATCTCCTAAGTATTTCTCAATTCCTTCTCTCCATATCCTCTGCTACCTTCTAAGATCTCTCTATATGCACTCTTGTATCCTCTGTACTCTCCACATTGTAGCCAGAGTTACTTTTTAATTTTTCTAATCATGGCATGCTCCCATTTAAAAGCCTTCAGTGGCTTCCCATTATTCTTAGGATTTCTGGCCCAAATTCATATCATAGTCTACAAAGTACTGGAAGATCTGGCTTCAGCCTACCTCTTCTGTCTTCCCATTGCCCCACATGTACCCATATTTCTCTCCTTTCAGTTCCTCAAACACAGCATATCGGTTTTCCACCTGCCTTGGGGTCTTTGCACATGGTTTTCCTGCTGCCTGGATCTCTCTTTGCCCTCTCCTTCAATTATCCAATCCCTATCATATCTCAGCAAAAATATCACTTCCAGACAGTATCAGTAATTCAGTTATTCATTTAAGAAATATTGATTGAGAACATACTATAGTTAGAACAATTCTAGACATGTGGTGTTGATAAAACAATACCCTTGTAGAGCTTACATTGTAGTGGAAGGAGACAGGTAATAAGCAAAACAAGTTAGTAAATTAAATGGTATGTTCAAAGGCAATAAATGCTATGAGAAAAAAGGGAAAAGAAGAACAAGGCAAGCTAATCCAAAGCAGAAAATTTCCAGTGCCTAATTTAATGCCCAGCATATAGTTGACACTCAATAAATATTTGCTGAGTGGATGAATGAATAAAGGAATGAACATGTTCAAGTTATGAAGGAGCTAAAACTACAAGTAGAGGAGCTACTCAGTAAAACAGAGATGCCATTAAAGAAAGGGAAATAATGAAGGTCTTGAGAGTTAATGGTTCCTTGAACCATTACTGATGGTGTCATAGTTTTCAGTTCCAGTTTCTGGGGTGTGTGTGTGCTATAAACACACACACACACACACACACACACACACACACACACACAACACACACCCCTCAGGACTGAAATAATTCAAGTGGATTACTCTTGTAATGATAATACCTGATCAGGACACATATACAAGGTTATGTATACCACTGCCACCACCCATCACACACATATCCCCAAATCACTGCTTTTCTACCCACACACCCATGTAATCCCATGACATTCAGTTCTTCAGTAGTCTGCCTCATTTAGAGGCAACTCCCTCCCATATACTCAAAACTGTAAAAACCTTTGCTTTCTTCTATGACCCTGTAAGGCACTTAAAGCCAGTATCTCACAAAGTCCAGCCATATGCACAAGGGAATAGGATTTTGGGTATCCCTTCCTGTCAGTCTCCCTGTCCCTTAAAGACTATCTTCCACCCACAGAAGTGTGGACATGCACTCCTTTGTGATTCCGAATGACCTTCAAGATCACTGATCCCACATATACTCACACTCAGGCTTCAGCCTCCTTTAGTAGGCTCCTAAAGGACTGGGGCTCTGAGTGTCCCCTCAAGGCCTCTTGTCGTTTTAAGGACTCATACAAGATTATTTGCATAAATTTCTCTGTGACCAGGGGTGACCCTGAGGACACTGCACATCCCCAAACACAAATACTCTAACTCCCCCTTCCCTGGCACTGTCTGATATTAAAGTAACACACCTTCCACGTATAGCTCCCTTTTTAGAGTCAGAGCCTCCTACTCCCACCCCCAGCCCAAATCATGCCCCTTTTAGGGATCTCTCCCATGCTCCCACAGGGCTGTGTACACCCTTTCCATGACACAGCCTAGCCCTAAGGTTAGCCTTCACCACAGGTGATCCCAAGATTAGGGTCCTGTGTCTTCCCTCGGGTCGCAGCCTCTACCAGGCCCATGCTCCCTCAGAAGTCTGCACACTCCCGTCCACCACCTGGACTTCAAGGTCCCTGCCCGCCATTCAGAGGGGTACACACCTCCCTTGACCCCTGACCCTGAGGTCATAACCCACCGCGCATATACACAGGGGCGCCTCTTCAGGAGTAGGGCCATGCCCGAGTCCCCTATCCCCTGAGGCCCAAGACAGCCTGACCGCCTCAGCCTTCCCCAGATCAACCGCCCCCACAGACCTGCCTCAGGCGCCGTCTGGCTCCGCTCCGCCATTTTTGTTGTCCCTCAGTCTCGGAGCCCACGCGAAAACCGCGGGGCAGTAGGGAGCGGGTGGTGGGATCAGCCGGCTGACAGGAGCTCCCTCAGGAAGACGCGGCACGACGGTTGCCCGGGAAACGGGCGGCCAGCGCGCGGGCGGCCTGCGCGCGGCTGAGGGCGGGAGGGACGCCGGGGAGGAGCGTGCGTCTGAGGCCCCGCCCCCGCGGTGCGAGCTGGGTCGGGAGCCGGGACCCCGGCTCCGCGGCGCTTGCTCCCCCGCAGCGGAGCCACCGCATCCTGGCAAATAAGCAGGCTCTGCCACCCCTAGAGCGCAGGGGCCAGGTCTGTAGGGATTTCACTTTCCTGCCTGGGTCCTCGTACTGATCGCCCAGGCTAGCTAAACTGGCTTTTCTGCGGTTGATGCTCAACTTTGGGGACTTCGGACAGGTTTCTTGATTTCCCAGAGCGTCTCTTGGCTTGCCTGGGTGACTGGTCTTCAGCGGAAATGCATCGAAAACCAACTGTGTGCTCACCCCAACCCAAACACACGCAGGCCCCAAGGGTTCTGGCTCCTTGCTCCTCCGCGATGGCAGCAACTCTCAACTAGAAAAAAACTTACCTTTTTGCTGATGTATTTTTCAGTAAATATGGGACGCTCTTTCCCACCTTTCTGTAGTGACACACATTATCTTCTAAGACCAACCTGGAACATTACCCTTCCTGACCAGCTCTGCCCTCCCACAGTACCCTGTATATGCCCTCTGTTCCAAATGCTTTTATGCGTTATTTCCTTCTCGACCATGAGCGCTCTGATACCTGGGGTTGATCTCTTATCTTTGTATACTCCATAGTGAAGTGCGGTGCATGACACAAAGTAGGTACTCAGTCAATGTCTTCTTAATGGAAAATGATGGTAATCTGAAAGGAAGTGAGGTGGAGAGAGTTAAAGGGGAAAGGGGGAAAACGCTAACAAAAAAAAAAAAAAAAATGTGTTAATGAGCTGATTGCTTTAGTAGACAACTATTTTTAATCTTGCTGGAAACTCTTTGAAAAACAGGTTGGAATGTGCGCCTGTAATGGTCCCACTGAAGAACACGGAGGCTGGGGCCTTTATTTCCTAATTTCTGTCTCCATTGATTGAGGGTTACTCTCCACCACCCCCTTTGAACTCTCTCACATTTCCTAGTTATCCTTGCCAGGGCTGAGCAGAGTTCTAGAGTTTGAGAGAAAGCCTTGAGGCAGAAATGCAGAGACGGACCAGAAAGCCTTCTAAGTAAGATGCTGGCCACATGCATGAAACTATCCATTCAAATGCATTAAAATCAGGGATAAGAATCTTCTACAGAAAGTTACATGAAAATATCTATCAGAATTATCTCTCACATTTGAACAGTTTAAAATTCACAAGCCATGTCCACACAACTATCAAGATGAATATATATGTGCTTTCCACAGTCCTAATGATAGTTATATAAAGGCTGTGAAGGTTGTGGGAATTTCTGAGTCAGGGGAGTCATTAAGGACTAAGAAAAACAAAACCAAAAAAAAAAAACTGCATTAAGCATAGGGAGCTGGAAAAATAAAGAGAAGTATTTGGGTCTACTTTGACCTTATAGCTTTAAGATCTTGGGCAAATCACTTAAACTCATTGAGCCTCAGTTTCCTCTTCCAACAAATTGAGACAAAGGTCCTGCCTACCACAAAGAGCTGCTCTAAGACACAAATAGGGTGATGAATGAAAATGCATTTGATGAGTATAAATCCAGCCAATAAAGAATCTAGCACAGTTTAGAATATTCATTTAAACAAACATCCCCCATGCCTCTTCTGAGCCAGGCTCTGTGCAGGTGCTAAGGATTAAGAGACAAATATAACACTATTAAATTGAACCACATTGGTCAATTTAAATTTTAAGTAAAATTTAGAACTCAGTTACTTAATCAGAGTACCCACTTTTCAAGTGCTCAATAGCTACATATGGCTAGTGGCTACAATATTGGACAACATATATATAGAACATTTCCATCACTGCAGAAAGTTTTGTTAGACAGAATTGATAGACAAATGCCTACTGGGCAAAGGAGATGAAAAGCCTGGAAAACCAGCTTGCTGACAGGACCAGATTCAGTTCTTCTCTGTGTCACCTATTCCTCAGAAAGCAGTGCAGGAGGGAGTATAGACTTCTTCACTACTACCGGAGCCTCAGAGACTTCCCTTTGTTGTGTGAAATAGCACAGCCATGGTGAGTGGGGGAAAAATGTCCCCCACATGGGCTCCTGGGAATTGGTTTCCCCATGCTACCATTCATATGTCCCTTGGAGATCTGTCTTTCCCAGAGACTTGCTACGGTTTCTTTCTCTACAGAAAACACCCACCCACCACAGGGATGCCTTCTTTCAAGCAAAATATACCCTATAGGATTGACCCACTCCCTCCATAAACATTTATTAAAATGACACCTTCCATGTGCCTGGCCACTAAGTTAGATGCAGAATGGAATGACAGTATGATTATAATTTAAATGGAATAAATATTTAGGTTATAATCATGTTTTTAAATGCACAAACTCATTCTCAAAGCAGCATTATGAAATTGGTACCAATATCCTCTTGTACAGAAGATGAAATTGAGGCTCAGAGAGTTTAAGTGACTTATACAAAGTTTCAGGTAGAGAGTAGCAGACTCAGGGAAGACTGAAATTATGCTAAGAAATGCATCTATGTATATCATGCAGTTTTCACATCAAAAATACCATACCTTTGAAGTTTACAAACTAATTGGAAAGAAAAGATTAATGTGTACAAATTCAGTTTACAATTAATATCCAAACAATGTGGTAAGAGCAATGACACAGGCATGCTCAGCAAAGTGGGGGAGCACCAAAGAGAGATGCTCTTGATGAGCATCTAAGAAGGCTTTCTGGAGGTAATGACCCTTAAGCTGAATATTATAAGATGAGGAAGGTCAGACAGATAAAAAATAAGGTGGGGAGAAGAGACGGAAAGATACTTTTTAATCCAGTTTGTCACTTATATGTCTACTTTGCTTATGTTGGTCTGGTCACCTAAAAATGTTATCAGTGTTTTCTATTTGGCTTCTAACTTTTGTTTGCTTAAAAAAAATTACCCTAGAAGAAAATCTAGGCAAAATCATTCAGGACATAGTCGTAGGCAAGAACTTCATGACCAAAACGCCAAAAGCAATGGCAACAAAAGCCAAAATAGACAAATGGGACCTAATCAAACTCCACAGCTTCTGCACGGCAAAAGAAACAGTCAGTAGAGTGAATCGGCAACCAACAGAATGGGAAAAAATTTTTGCAGTCTACCCATCTGACAAGGGGCTGATATCCAGAATTTACAAAGAACTAAAACAGATCTACAAGAAAAAAACAAACAAGCCCATTCAAAAATGGGTGAAGGATATGAACAGACACTTACAAAAGAAGACATACAGGAGGCCAACAAACATATGAAAAAATGCTCATCATCACTGGTCATTAGAGAAATGCAAATCAAAACCACATTGAGGTACCATCTCACACCAGTTAGAATGGTGATCATTAAAAAATCTGGAGACAACAGATGCTAGAGAGGATGTGGAGAAATAGGAACACTTTTACACTGTTGGTGGGAGTGTAAATTAATTCAACCATTGTGGAAGACAGTGTGGTGGTTCCTCAATGACCTAAAAATAGAAATCCCATTTGACCCAGCAATCCCATTACTGGGTATATATCCAAAGGATTATAAATCATTCTGCTATAAGGACACATGCACATGAATGTTCATTGCAGCACTTTTTACAATAGCAAAGACCTGGAACCAACCCAAATGCCCATCGATGATAGACTGGATAGGGAAAATGTGGTACATATACACCATGGAATATTATGCAGCCATCAAAAACGATGAGTTCGTGTCCTTTGTAGGGACATGGATGAACCTGGAAACCATCATTCTCAGCAAACTGACACAAGAGCAGAAAATCAAACACCGCATGTTCTCACTCATAGGTGGGTGTTGAACAATGAGAACACATGGACACAGGGAGGGGAGTACTACACACTGGGGTCCGTTGGGGGGAAATGGGGGAGGGGCGGGGGGGTGGGGAGGTGGGAAGAGATAGCATGGGGAGAAATGACAGATACAGGTGAGGGGAAGGAAGGCAGCAAACCACACTGCCATGTGTGTACCTATGCAACAATCTTGCATGTTCTTCACATGTACCCCAAAACCTAAAATGCAATAAAATAAATAAATAAATAAAAATTTTTAAAAAAAACAAAAAAATAAAAAAAAATTATAAAATAAAGTGTTCTAAAATTGACCATGGTGATGGTTGCACAACTTTGAATATACTAAAAAATCACTGACTTGTATACTTTAAGTGGGTGAATTTTGTGGTATGTGAATCATATCTCAATAAACCTGTTATTTAAAAAAAAATTGCCCTATGCCAAGACTGTAAAATAAATATTTTATGATTTCTCAATCTCTTAGGGTTACATATTTTACTTTTGCATCTTTGATCCATATGGAATTTATATTGGTGTAAGGTGGGAGATACAGATCCAACTTTATCTTTTCCATAGGGTTATCCTGTTGCCCAAACAACAGTTATTGAATAAACAACACATTTTCTCTCCATTGATTTGAGGTATAACATTTATAATATATTTAATTCTGGAATTTGTTTATACTGATTCCTGGGCTTTCTATTCCATTTCATTAATATAGCTACAAATTCATGCACTAGTATTAAACTGTGTTTAAGCTGTTATAGCACTTTAAAATATTTGGTAGGACCAGTCTCACTTTGTATTAATCATGTTTTTAATTTTGTGTGTTTTATTATGTTCTGACATCTTAAAAAGCTTGTGGCCTGGGAAAAGAGAGTTCCTCCCAGTGCTAGCCAATTCTTAGCAATAGTAAAGGTTCCACCAGTGGGAGCACATCTTTCATATGCAAACCAACCAATCCTGAGTCCACAACCCCAATCACATCTTTATCTAACTCTCCACCCAACCAAGGTTCTCCCACCCCACCCCCAAAATAATCCCAGGGCCAGGTACCAAGTAGCTAGAGACCACTTCTATAGCCACAGCCCACCGGAAGTATTGAAAATAGCCAGTCCTAAATGTTTACTCTGCTCTACCTTGTGTTTCTCACAGATATCCCAATAAAGGCTTTGGCCTGGGATTTCCCCTTGCTCCTGTGTTCCGACAACTGACCAAAACCTGATGTTTCTCCTGTGGCTCTTCCTGGCATAAACTTATTTCCACAGAAATAAATGTTCTCATTTACTTCTGTGGCCATACCCACTTAATTATACCATATCCAACATTTATATTCTTAAGACACACTTGTTAATCTGCCCTTTAATAAACAGGCTATTCTTGTTTACTCTTTCCATGTAAAATTTTAAATCAGCTTGCCTAATTGCAAAAAATTTAAAAAGAAAAGAAAAAAATAATAATGTTGCTGGTATTTTATTAGAATTCTGGTAAATTTATAGATTAATTTAGGGAGAAATGACATCTTTATGATATTGAGTCCTTTTATCCAAGTACATGGTATATCTTATTGTCTGTTTAAGTCTTCTATGTCCTTCAGAAATATTAAAAAAAAAATT